>NW_004524930.1:787733-805520 GCF_000260255.1 Octodon degus
AATATATGAAAAAATGCTCCACATCACTAGCCATCCATGAAATGCAAATTAAAACATAATGGAGATATAATCTCACCCTAGAAAGAATGGCTATCATAAAGAAATCACCCAACAACAAATGCTGGAGAGGCTGTGGGGAAAAAGGAACCCTTCTCCACTGCTGGTGGGCATGTAGACTCATGCAACAGTTATGGAAATCAGTATGGAGAGTCCTTAGAAAAGTTGGACTGGAAATCCCATTTAAACCAGCTAATCCTCTACAGGGAATTTTCCCAGAGATCTGAAAATATCATATCATAGTGATATATGTGTGCCTATGGTTATAGGAGCACAATTTGTGATAGCCAAATCATGGAAACAACCAAGATGCCCATCACCTGAGGAATGGTTGTAAAAGATGTGGTATTTTTACACAATGGAGTATTACTCAGCTATTAAGAATGGTAAACTTGCAGCCTTTATGTTGAAGTGGATGCCACTTGAACATATACTCATGAGTGAAATAAACCAGACACAGTTGTGTAAATATAGTATAGTTTCCCTAGTATAAGATCTCAACAGAAGAAATACAAATAGAAAGGTAAAATATAAGTAAAAGGGAAGCAGGATCTCGAGGACAAACTAATGAAGAGAGGGAAAGGGGAAGAGTTAGGAAACATGACAATGTCAAGACATACAGTTATATGTAGAAGATGGGCAAAGCAATGATCCTGAGAATCTCCATAGATTTTTTTTAATCTAGCAGTTATTTGGAAAGATTCTCACCTTGTATAACTATATATACTGATACCTGTGAACTAAGCAAATGCACTACAGATGGTAATCTTTAATAGTAGTTTCATGCTTGCAGTGCCTGTCATTCCGGTCTCTGAATACGGGCTGCTTTTCATGACATGCCAGTTGCTGCTATGATGTCTCTCTGGTAGATCATTGTTCAAAAATAAGGAGGTAGTGAATGAAAGCAAAAGTCAGGAAAAGGAATATTGTGGGACTGTCCTGCTTCAAGGTTGTATATGGTGAGATTTTGGGACTTATGTGTAAACATAAGAAGTATATAATTCTTTATGCCTATTTTTAAAATATATTCTAATTTTTAAATGTTTTTATCATATTCTGTAGGGACTTAAAGTTCGACATATCAATACTTGATGAAAAATACCTGTTCCATATTATATCTAAGATGTTTGATATGCAGACAGATAGTGAGGTTAAGCTTAACAGCCTAAGTTGTATGGTAATAACAATAAGATTGTGTTCTGGATGCTTAGCAGCCTAAGTTTACAGACCAAAATTAGATGAAAAGGAGGGCTGCAAGGAAAGCCAACATTTTGGCCCTGACCCTCTAAGGTCAATTAAGACTCAGGACATAGGAGAACTTGTACTGTAACATCATGTTACTTGGCAGTGCCCCAAATTTTCTGATCAAGAAGATTATTGGGCCAAAGAAGAAAGTGATCAATGATGTAGAATGTGCCTAAGGAGAGTCACATGGAGAGAAAACATTCTCTCAAGTTTTCACAGAGGGCATATTGACCAAGCAATGGCCGTGACATATCCACATATCTTACACTGACAAACAATCTGAGGTACAGGATCTCAGGATAAATCCTGAGGGAATGTCACTGACCTTATTAAACACAAAAGCTACAACTCTTGTTGTATAGATCCTGCTTTACCTTAGTCTTTACCACCCAGCAGAAGAGTACAAAAATGAAATATAAGAAGTAAAGCCATGCTGTTATGTTTAGCTATAGGAGACTCAGGTCAACAATTTCTGACATTGCCAGTGAAGTGGAAGACCCAATACTATTATGGACTACTGAACTCTTTTAGATTATTTTGCTGAGTTTACACACCTATTATATTTAAATGATTGAACTTAACAGAAAAAGGTTATACAGATGAATGTCTAATTTTTGTCTGTGTATTCAAAGTGGTTAGGATAGATATATAGTTACATTCTCTTAATAAATAGAGTGATGTTTTCTAATGGTGTTTGTAGATAGGCTATCATGTCCGCATTGTACAGCAATTAACCACTGTTAGGAATGTATGCAATGTGTTAATTATTGAAACTGTCCAAACAACTTGATTTGAAACTGTCTCATTGCTATTTGTTGATCAATAAAATTATGGAAAAAACCCAACTGCATATGTTTTAGGGTAATAATAAGCTTCTCTTCTGGAGAGTTAACAACCTAATTTTGCAGACCAACAATTAGAGAAATATAAGGGCTGCAAGGACAACCAACATTGTGACCCTAGCCTTTCAATGTCAGTGAAGACTCAGGACATAGATGACCCTATACTGTACCATCATGTGACTCAGCTGTATCCAAAATTTTCTGATCAAGGAGATTATGGGGCCACAGAGGAAAGTGATCTGTGATGTACATTGTGCCAAAGGAGAGTCACATGGAGAGAAAACATTCTCTCAAATTTAACAGACAGCAAATTGTTCAAGCAATGGCCATGACTCATCCACATGGCTGACACTGACAAAGGATCTACAAACTGCGGAACAGTGTTACAGAATAAATCCTGAGGGTACTTGACTGACCTTATCAGATACAAAAGTTACATTTCCCCTTATATAGGTCTTGCTTTATCTTGGTCTTATCCATCCAGCTGAAAAATATAAAATTGAGGTATAAAAATAAAGCCATATTAATATGCTGAGCTGTGAAAAGCTGAAGTCAACAACTTCTCACATTGAAGTCTTGTGGATAACCCACTACTATTTTGGACTGCTGGACTGTGTTGGATTGTTTTGCTTAATTCACGCACGTATAGTACTTAGATGGCGATGGAATACCCATCTTTGACATGACTAACAAAAAAGGGTATACAAAGAAAAAACCATTTTGTATCTGAATATACAGAATAGTTAGGATAGATGTACAGCTACTTTCACTTAATTCAGTGAAAAGAAACATTTGTACTAATAGTGTTTGGACTATTCAGACAGGATATCACATCTGTATCTTTTACTATGGATAATCACTAAGAAGATAACAATGAACAATGCATCAATTATTGAAAATGTCCTATTAATCAGTTTTGAAACTATCTCATTGCTATTTGTTTCTCAATAAAATTAATACAAAAACAAATAAAAATAAAATCAGAAAAAAGCTAAATTCTAAGTAGGTCAAACAAATAAAAATTAAAACCTAAAAACACATTATAATGTTTGCTGTGCGTCTGACAATTTTAATAATCAGTTAAATCATTTAAATTATATTAAAAATGTATGAAAGAGCCAGAACTACTACCGTAATTATTACAGACAAAATAGTTGCAGAATAAAGAGGTTAATACCTTTGTTATTATATTACCACGGACAAAAGATCATTATGACAGACCAATAAGTAATTATAGAATAAAGATTTTAATAACATTCCCCTCTAGGGCTGGCCTGATAGCTCAGTGGATTAAAGCACCTGCTTAGGCAAAGGCAGGTATCAGGATTCAATCCCTCACATGCTGTGCTCACCCCGACCAGGGGCACACTGAGATGGAGATTGAGACTGGGTGTGGTAGTATACATCTGTAATCTCAGTGCTTGGGAGTTTCAAAACAGAAAGACCACGATAAGTCCAATCTGTGTAGTGTGACCCCCTAGACCCTATACTAAATACATTTTGTAAAATCCCCTCAAGTCAAAATAAATCAAATAAAACTAAATAGAAATTTGGAGAGTATCTCCATGCTACATCCTTTGAATTAATGTACCACTATTGCATGTCTGCTCATATTCTTGTTACCTGCTGTATTGACCTAGAGTCATTGCAAAGTGACCATGTAAGCCTTAAGCAAGTTAGTCAAGAGAAAAATCACACACATAAATGTATCAGCCCCAGGGCTGGAGGTAAGGTTAAAGATTAGACAAGGGACAGAACAGATATAAAAAAGCAGATAGAAAAATCACTCTGGACTTAAATATTCCTTTAACTCTAGTCAGCTAGTACTATTATTCCTCACATAAGTCAAAGAAAACTTAGGTACATTTCTGTTTCCTCCAAATGTTTCCTTTTATTGAGTAATTTCAGATGTAATACACATGCATTTCAAGATTTATGAAAAACTGAGGGTTCATAGTCCTCATGATTTCTGCTGTCACAGGTTTTCCAAGGAAAAGTAGCCATGATTCAATGACGAACTGAGGAAACAAGTGAAATATATGCAAGCATTGCCCCAAATTTAAGCTCATATCATCAGCTAAGAAACATCTGCATAATTTATTTATAATGCAGATTTACTTAGAGAACAATCGTGCTGCATTAAGTTGCTATGGCTACGGCTTAAGAATGTACAATGATTCTGACAGCACAAAAAACTTTCATAAGGATATGATCAGTGAATCAATCTAAATGGGATTATTTTTATAATACTAAGGAACTTAGTGTGAATCCTTTCTCTAAAGATCTGTCTACCACCAACATCATACTTGCACATGTACCCTTTACTTGGCCTAGAATCTTAGGTATGATATGCTGTTCTACTTCAATATTCACAAGACAGCAATTTGGTTTTTTCATTGTTTCTCCTTTGAAGTCAATTTTCTACCCAGAGTTTTTTCATAGCATTTTTCATCTCTGCATTTCTAAGAGTGTAGATAAGAGGGTTTAACATAGGTGTTATCATGGTATAAAACACAGCCACAGCTTTATCAATGGAGAAAGTGCCCACTGGGCGCAAGTACACAAATATGCAGGGTATGAAAAATAAGATGACGACAGTGATGTGCGAGGCACAGGTGGACAGGGCTTTATTCTTGCTCTCCAAGCTGTGAGACTTCAAATTGTACAGTATGATCACATAAGAGACTATTAGGAGGAGGAAGTTCAACAGGCAAATGAAGCCACTGTTGGCAGCGACAAAGAGACCAAGAATGTGGGTGTCGATGCAGACGAGTTTCAACAAAGGGTTCAAGTCACACATAAAATGATCTATGACATTGGGGCCACAGAAGGGCAGCCAGATTGTAAAGAAAATCTGAATGGCAGCATGAACAAAGCCCCCAGCCCAAGCCACTACAACAAGGAGGCTGCACACCTGTCGGTTCATGATGATTGCATAGTGCAGGGGTCTACAAATGGCCACATAGCGATCATAAGCCATCACTGTGAGAAGAATGATTTCAGCAGCACCAAAAAGATGATCAACAAAGACCTGAGTCATGCACTCACTAAAAGAGATGGTTTTCCTCACAGACAGGGAGTCAGCCAGCATCTTAGGAGTCATAGATGAAGAATAGCAAATATCTATAATGGACAAAAAGGACAGGAAGAAGTACATAGGGGACCCTAGGGTCCTGCTGGTCCTGATGGTGATTATGATGAGTGAGTTGCCCACAAAGGTGACCAGGTAAACAATTAAAAACACAACAAATGAAATTTTCTGCAGCTCCATGTTTTGGGTCAACCCCAACAAGATGAACTCAGTCACATTTTGCATCCTCAGTGTTAAGGTAGTTTATGAGAGGGATGATTATACTTTTTTGAAAGTCATATCCATTTTGAAAAGGAATTTTCTTGAATGAATAAGTATATCTTTAGAAGCTTTTTTTCCTAGTTTTCTAAAAAGTCAAAGCAAGCAGAAAAAGTTTTAAATTTTTGTTTTAGACAAAGAGTCAGTATGTATTCCAGGCGAGCCTCCAACTGACTGGGTATCCCAGCCTGACCTCAGAATTGTGATCCTTCTACCTCAGCTTCCCAAGTTCTGGGATTACCGGTGTTTGTTATGACTCCTGGTTTAACTTTTATTTGTCATAGTCTGAAATTGCCAATTTGAAAGTTTTTAATTTGTTCTTTAGAAATTCCTACTTTGCTTTCGATGTTCTAAAACAAACAAACAAAAAGAATGAAAATTTGTAATTGCATTTCACAATTGCAATTGTGATGAGGAAAAGACCATTAACAAGTCTCATTAAACCAAAGAAGATCAGGCACAATATTCAGGACACACGCATGCGCGCGCGCACAAACACACACACACACACACACACACACACACACACACACACAAAGATGTGTGTATTTTACATTGAGATTTTGTGGATATACTGATCAGGGAAATTCAAAATTGTTCTGCTAATTGGAAGTCATACAGAAACACTCAGGGACAAAGAATGTTTTCTTCATGGACCATACTTCTTCCTGTGTCTTCTCAGAATTCCCTCAGCTTCCTCAGCACTGTAAGTGGTACTTTACCATCCCACCACTTTCTTGTGATAAACGTCCACAACAGCTCTTGCAGTGGCAACTCATTCTCATCTCTGCATTCAACGCAATGAATTTTAAAGGCAAAATGCGCCTTGTGCCAACTATAGTCTCATTTATTTTTGGATACCTACTGCTGACCAAAATGTCAATATTCATTAAACATTTCTTGACAGTTTCAGAAGAAAATATGAGGCAAGAGACTCAGAAAATGAGATACAACAAAAGAGAAAAGGAAGTTTAAAATGCACTAATGAACAAAGAAACAAAAATAGACTTCAATAGAAAGACATAGTTTGAAATCCTGAGTCAAACAATCCTGCTAAATATAAATATTAATTCACTTTGTGTCTCTACTCTTTGTTTGCCTGTTGATAGCAGGATAAATATATTTGTATGACTCTTGTGAAAATAAAAATAATTTTCAACTTCCCACAATTGTTACACGATGTAAGTACCAATAAAGAAAACTTTAATAAGTTTCTATAAATCACTCTGAAACACAAAATATATATTTACACTTAAGCTGATTGAGTAAGAACAAAGGAAATAAGGAAAAATAAAAAATATAATGATCATCTGATGAAATATGGAGAAAAGAGAAAGGAAAGGGAGGAAAAATCCATTATCAACAAAAGAATTTATGATAAATTCACTTTTCTGTTTTGTGATACTTGTTGTCTTTTCAATTTATTAATCCATTTGCTTAAACTATACATAACAAAAATGTTTGTTTATCGAGTTTGACTCAAATCCATTTCACTATTCAAATAATTGCTTAATGGAGCCCATCTCTCTAGGCAGGACTAGAAGATATTAATGAAATCAACATTTAAACCAAGCACAAGAAGTGCATATGGACAGAGAGAGAGAGGACAAAAAAGAGGAAGATGGGGTGGTAAGAAAAGAGGAAGAAAGGTATAACAGGAAAAAAAGGACAACAAAATGGAGAAACATAGAAAAGAAATGATAAAAGGATGAGAAACATGAACATAGTGTAATGTAAGGAAGTTTTTTTAAAGAACATCATATATTTCAAATTAATTTTGTCAAGTTTTTACCCAATTCACTTGCTGACTGTGGTCTTTAGTATGTATCAGACAAAGATACTGGCAAGTGAATGAAACGGATTTTTGTTCCACCAAACTACTAAAGAGAAAGGGTTCATTTTTGTACAACTCAACACTGAGACTTACATGAGTTGGCTTCCCACAGATGCAAAAGCATTTGCTGTAGACTGCCAGCATTTTCTGCGGCATGAACTGTGCATGACTGGCAAAATAGTCATCTCAGTTTAATATATTAAAAAATGAGAGAGAAAGACACAGACAGACAGACAGACAGACAGACAGACACAAGGACAAAAAGAGACAGAATGATACAAAAAGAGAAAAATGAATATTTTAAGAAATTAAAACCCTGAAGTAATATAAAAGGAAGAAATTTTGCATTGCTTACCCATCTTACCCCATCCCGCTTGTTCAGGAGCTCTCAGCCTGTCCTGCACTTATGTGGACAAGAAACTTCACCAAATTGCACATGCATTAGCATTCTGTACAAATAGAATTTGGATTTGCACAAAGAGGGATGCCTTCAGCTGCAAGAACAAATTTCATTTCCTATGAGACTCAGTTTTCATAATCTTTTGCAGAGGAATTCAGCTGATATAGACTCGTGAACTAAGCAGACATTTGTACAGCAAATCTAGATACCAAATACTAGCAGTTGTGCTTGCTTTGGCAGCACAGATACTAAAATTGGAATGATACAGAAAACATTAGCATGGTCCCTGCTGAAGGATAGCATGCAAATTTGTGAAGCATTCCATATTTTAAAAAATAAAAAAATACTAGCAGTTGTTAAAAGGATCCCTGGATAACATATTTTCTGAAACTAATTCTTTCAATGTTTGCTTGGTTCTTTTCTACATTTACCAATCAATGCCCAATATACTGGTACCTAGAACGAACTCAGATTTTGTTCTAAAACCACTGTGCAACCCAGGCCTAACTCCTGAAAATGTCTAGGAGAAGATCTGCTTTGAGATTTGTTCTGCCCAGAGTACTTTAAAGCAAATTTGAGAGTTCATTTGATTCTCACAGGTGAATATCCAACTTTTATGCAAACAAGGGACTTCCTTCTGAAGTATATACTCCAAGAAGGAGCAATTATTGCAGTACCATTTGCCAAGATGTCAATCAAACATTTCTCTCATATTCTAATTATGTCTGACCTGATGAATAAACTTCTATGTAAAAGTTGA
Source organism: Octodon degus (assembly GCF_000260255.1). Classification (NCBI taxonomy): domain Eukaryota; kingdom Metazoa; phylum Chordata; class Mammalia; order Rodentia; family Octodontidae; genus Octodon; species Octodon degus. Next base: position 796,221 of record NW_004524930.1, read on the forward strand.
GGAATATATGTGAGAAACCCAATATATAAATGAAGAGAAAATAAAAACAGGGGTAAGAGGAATTAAAGTGATAAATCTTTTGCAAGAGAAAGGGGACCAAGAGATGGAGGATCAGGAGACAGGGGGAGAAAAGAAAAAAGAGCAAAATGCGTTATGTACATGACCCAACTTCCCAGGAGAAACGTGAGTAATCTTTATGTACTGCAAACATGTAAAGATAAAAATTAAAATTGAAGAAAATAAAGGACCTAAAAATAACAATAATTAAGAGGTAGGCTGAGATAATTATTAGGCAACAGTCAGAAGTTGAAATAATTAACTTCACTAACAAAATTTATTTATCTGAAATACACCAGGCATGGAGTTGTTCAACAGGAACAATTAATTATTCAATACCATAAGCCAAATAATAGATTAAATGAGTTATGTGCATTTTCCTGGGTAATAGTTACAATTTGTCCCATTTCACAGACTCAGTAATGAGAAGTTTAATTCATTTACCTACTATAAAAATAATTAAGGGGCAGAACAAATATTTAAATAGCTAATGTAAGACTGCCACCAAAGCACGAAGCACATGTTCTTATAATGCAAAATTTCAACCACAAAAAGGACAGTGGTGAGCCCCATTTTAAAAGAAAATGTTGTATGCTGCATTAATCCATGCACAGTCAGGGTGGAAGGAAGGGCACAGGAAGATTTTCTTAGGGAGGTGATGTGGAACATGACATGAGACAAATGGGTGGGACTTGGAGAGGCCAGGCTTTGAATACACCAGGAACACATCAGCTGGTGAAAGTGATTAAGCTATTACTTTAACTTTGTTCAGTACATTTTTCTCATGTTAAAAATGGAATTAATTTGTACTGCATTTTTCCAATGCTTAATTAAAGTTTTAGAAAGTAATCAATCAGAAGCATCAATGTTCTACTGACATGAAAAAGCCCACATTTGGAAAATTTAGATGAAATTTCCACAGTAAGTTTAAGACTCCATTTTGAAGCAACTGAAGACAATTAACTTCTCAGATATTCTGCATGTGCTGTTTCCTACCATAGGACAACTTCCCTAACCATCCTTTTTTTTCTAATTTTATTTTTCATTAGTACATATTTGTAGCAATGTGGAGCTGTACATGTACATAACTCATCTTCATTTTTTTCAATATTTTTTCATATAGAGTTCAAATTTTAATCATCTGATAAATGCCATTTCATTTTCATAGTTACTTTGTTTTTTTTCCCATAAATTTATTAAGAAACAAATAGCAATCAGACAGTTTCAAACAAAATTAGTAGGACGGTTGCAATAATTAACACATTGCATACATTATTCCTAGTGGTTATTTGCTGTACAAGATGCAGACATGATATCCTATTTACAAACACTATTAGAACAAATCCCTCTATTCATTAGGAGAATATAGCTATATATCCATCCTAAACATTTTGAATACACAGATACAAAATGGACATTCATCTGTATCCCTTTTTTTGGCCATAATTTTATTGATAAATAAATAGCAGTAAGACAGTTTCAAATCAAATCCATAGGACAGTTTCAATAATTAACACAATGCATACATTCTTCTTAGTGGTTAATTGCTGTACAAGATGTGGACCTGACATCCCATTTACAAACACCATTAGAACAAATCATTCTATTAACTAAGAGAATGTAACTATATATCTATCCTAATCACTTTGAATACACAGATACAAAATGGACATTCATCTGTATCCCCTTTGTTTGTTCAGTTCCGTTATTTGAATATTATAGGTGTGTTGACTCATCAAAATAGTCTAAAAGAGTCCTGTAGTCCATAATAGTATTGGGTCTTCTGCTTCCCTGGCAATGTCAGAAATTGTGGACCTGAGTCCTCTACAGCTCAACATAACAGCATGGCTTTACTTCTTATGCTTCATTTTTATACTTTTCTGATGGATGGTTAAGACCAATATAAAGCAAGACCGATGCAACAACAGTTGTAGCTTTTGGGTCTGATAAGGTCAATGAAATCCCCTCAGGATTTATCTTGAAATCCTGACAAAGGATCTACAATCTGAGGTACAGGATCACTAACCATCCTGTTTCCCTGGTAATATTTGCTCTATAGGTACCTAGGATGGAGTCTTGAAGTTCATTCTTTAAAATCAGACAGCAAGACCACTGGGACTTCACATGTGTTATCTATTGCTAGAAGTTTGGAAAGTTTCCACAATTTGAGCAGCAAGGAAAAGCTTCTATGAAGACTCTGGTTCACACCCCAGGTGTGTACATATCTTGTAGGAATGTGAAATAAAGAGATGAACACAGAGTGGATTCATTTCTATGTCACATGACCATCTCAGAATTTCAATTTATCAAAATTAATGGAATGCTGCTGAGGAGAAGGAACCTTTCTACACCGTTGGTGAAATACAAACTGGTCTGACCACAATGGAAACCAGTATGATATTTCTCAAAAAACTAAAACCAGAAGCCTATTCAGCTATTCCCCTACTTGGTATCTTCCTGAAAGAGTAAATTACGTCATTCTACGGTGACTCTTGCATAACCATGTTCATAGCCTTCCAACTCATGATAACTAGATCTTGGAAGAAGTCCAAATTTCCATCCACAGATGAGTAAATGAAGAACATATAGTAGTGGATTGAAGCGCCTGCTTAGACAGATACAGCAGCTGAGGTTCAAGCCCCAAGATGCTATGCCAGTCCCACCCTCAGGGCATACTGAGATAGCAATTGAGACCTGATGTGGTCACGCGCGCCTGTAATTCCGGCTCTTGGGAGGCTGAACACAGGCATATCACTAGAAGTCTGATCTATGTAGTCAGAACTTCAGACACTATAGACTCTTACTAAAATTAAAAATGCTGTATTTGCGCACAGTGAAGTAATCTTTTGCCCTAAAGAAATATAAACTTGAGTCACTTGAAGGAAAATGGATGCAACTTGAGGCTATAATGTTAAGTGGAATAAATCAGATGAATAAACCTAAATATCACATGATTTCTCTGATATGAGAAACCCAAAATATAAATAACGAAGAAAGTAAGATATGGAAACTAGAAATAAGGAAGTAGATCTTCTGAAAAAGGAAGAAAATTAAGAGATAGAGAGAGGAAGACGGTACGCAAAGAAAAGGAAATAAAAAATGAATGAACACAAGCTGTGTACCTGTGCCAAACTCCACACAGGACTGTTAACCTTATGTACTGCAAAGATGCAATAATAGATGGGTTTGCTTTACATTTATATAATTACTGATAAACAATTATCAGTACATGTATTTATTCACCACTATGCTAGGAATTTTGCTGTGACAATATTTCTCAGAAAATGATTTTAAAGAATTATTTTTATTATTTCTATTTTTAAAGAAAATTCAAAATAATAACTATAAAAACATTGGAAACAATACAGAATTTCACCACACAAAATTTACGAATAGGACAATATATTTTTTATTACATAGTGTTGTATGCAAATTAGTTGTACAGATTATTAGACATATGCATTAAAAATTGGAGGAAAAGATAAAAATTAAAAAGGACAAACTAATTTTAAACATTAACTGCTCATTTCAATAGAACAGCAGGTCAGCAGTAAAATTATCCAAGCCAAAAATGCATAATTTTACATATCTGTTCTTCTCCCTCCATCTCCTGTCCATTTCCTCAATCTAAATTTTTTCATCCCTTTGAACAGATTCTTTACACTTTCACAAGATTTCTTGTACATTTTAGATTTTATTTAGTTTTAGCTTCTTACACTAGTGACACAATACTATATTTGAACATGTGGTTGGATTTATTTCACTTAAGAGTATGATCTCTAGTTACATCCATTCATTAATATAATCCTCAAATTTACCATTTTTTAAAGCTGAGTAATACCCTATTATGTAGAAATACCACATCTCCTTTATCCTTTCCGAAGTGGATGGACATTTGAGTTGCTTCCAAACTTTAGCTATGTCCAATTACACTGTTACAAACAAGGATTCACATATGCTTTGATGTGATGTTTTCAGGTCACTTGGGAAAATACCGAGGAAAGTGTAGGTGCACTGAATGGGAGCTCCAGTGCTCTTTTTGAGAAATCTCCACATTGATTTCCATAGTGGTTGTACCAGGGTACATTCCCAAAACTAGAGAACAGTTATTTTCAACGCAAGTCCTCGAGCATTTGTTATTGATTGACTTCTTGATGATGACCATTCTTTGTGGGGTGAAATAAAATCTCAGTGTTTACTTGCATTTCTTGAGTGACCAGTGAGATAGGACTTTTTATGTTTTTATTTACAATTTGTATTTCTTCATCTGAGAAATGTATATTCTTCTTATGCCCATTTTTGGATTTCGTTTTTAAATTTGGGAGTCCAAATTATTTTTAATTTTTAGGTGCTGGGTAGATGGCTCAGTAGAATAAGCACTTGCCTGGCAAGCACAAGGGTCTGAGTTCAATCCCCGGTTCTGAAAAAAAAAATTTATATGGTCTACATAGAAGTGCGGGTGAGTGCTGCAGGTGATTGGGGGCTGTGATGTAGCAGGAGAATAGACTCAAACATGCAGAACACTGGGGCCCTGCTCCTGTCTCCAGCGCTGAGCCAATGTTTCACCCAAAGTTGGATCAGACAGGCCTCTGCCTCTTTCCTGAGTCAGCCTCAGGACCCATCTAAATCGCAATCCTGCACCACGCCTCAGCTCCAAGTAGCCAGGCGTGACTTCCAGACCAGAGAGGTCTCCAGGGTCATTGACACAGCAGCCAAGTTTACTGGTGCTGGAGCTCCCACAGTTGGTGTAGCTGGCTCTGGGGCTGGAACTGGAACGATGTTTGGCAGCTTGATCATCGGCTATACCAGGAATCCATCTCTTAAGCAGCAGGTCTTCTCCTACAACATTCTGGTCTTCACCCTGTCTGAGGCCATGGGACTCTTCTGTCTGATGGCCACCTTCTTCACCCTCTTTGCCATGTGAGTGTTGAGAGATGCCCAAGTGCCTGGTGCTGGGACCGAGCTGTACCATTAAACAATGTTTCTCTAAGCCTTGAAAAAAAAGAAGTCCTTTGTCTGAGAGAAGTCAGTTATAATTTTTTTACCAGTTCATTGGTTTCCTTTTGACTCTGTTGGTGATTTCCTTTCAAACATATAATGACAAATTTTCGCATTAGGAACACACAATAAGCCCAAAGAAACAATTTTATGATGTTCAAGCTTTTAAAAAAGAAGAATGGTTCAAGCAAGAAGCCCAAAGAAGGCAGAAAAGTATTCAGAACAGAGCAGAAACAGATGCAAAGGAGACAAATAAAACAATAAAACAAATTAAAGTGTATAGTCTAGTTTATTTTGATTTTTCCCACAATATTATTGACAAACAAATAGCAATGAGACAGTTGCAAATCAAATCAGTAAGACAGTTTCAATAATTAATGCACTGGATACATTCTCCCTAGTGGTTAATTGCTGTAAAAGATGCAGAGTTGATATCCTATTTACAAACAACATTAGAACAAATCATTCTATTTATGAGAATGTCCAAACCATTGTGAATACACAGATACAATCGTCTGCATATCCTTTTTTTGTTAAGTTCTGTTAATGAATATTACAGATGTGTAAACTCAGCAAAATATTCCAAAAGAGTCCAGTATCCCATAATAGTATTGGGTCTTAAGCTTCACTGGCAATCTCAGAAATTGTTGAACTGAGTCACCCACAGCTCAACATAACAGCACGGCTTTACTTCTTATATTTTGTTTTTATACTTTTCTGCTGGATGGCCAAGACCAAGGTAAAGCAGGACCTATGCAACAAGAGTTGTAGCTTTTGGGTCTGATAAGGTCAGTGAAATCCCCTCAGGATTTATCCCGAGATCCTGTACCTCACATTGTAGAACCTTTGTCAGTGTAAACCATGTGGATGAGTCACGGCCATTGCTTGGCCAGTGTGCTCTCTGTGAAAGCCTGAGAGAGTCTCTTCTCTCCATATGACTCTCTTTAGGCAAACTCTACATCATCGATCACTTTCCCCTTTCACCCCATAATCTTCTTGATCAGAAAATTTGTGACACTACCGAGTTACATGATGTTACACTACAAGTTCTCATATATCCTGAGTCTTAATTGACCTTAGAAGGCTAGAGCCAAAATGGTGGCTATCCTTGAAGCCCTCCATTCTCTCTAATTTTGGTCTGCAAACTTAGGTTGTTAACCATCCAGAAGACAAGCTTATTTTTATTACCAAACAACTTAGGCTGTTAAGCTTAACCTCACTATCTGTGTGCATATCAAACATCATAGGCATAATATGGAACAGGTACTTTTCATCAAGTATTGATATGTTGAACTTTAAGTCCCTACATAATATGATAACACAAAAACATTTAAAAATTAGAATATATTTTAAAAATAGACATAAAGAATTATATACTTCTTATGTTTACACATAAATCCAAAAATCTCACCATATACAACCTTGAAGAAGGACAATCCCACAACATTCCTTTGCCTGTCTCTTGCTTTCATTCACCACCCCCTTCTTCTTGAACAATCACCTACATAAAAGACATCATAGCAGCAACTGGCATGTCATGACTAGCCGCCCATATTCAGGAGACCAGAATGATGGGCACTCCAAGCATGAGACTACTACTAAAAATTACCATCTGCAGTTCAGTAGCTCAGTTCACAGGTATCAGTATAAATAGTCAGTATGAGAATCTTTGCAATTAACTGCTAGATTAAAAAATCTTCTGATGATTCTCAGGAACATTACATTTCCCATCTTCTACATATAAGAGTATGACTTGACTTTTCATGTTTGCTAGCTCTTCTCCTTTCCCTCTCTTGATTGGTTAGTCCTTGAGATCCTCCTTTCCTTTTACTTGTATTATTCCCTTCTATTTTTATTTCTTCTTTTGAGTTTTTATACCAGGGAAACTATATGATATTTACACATGTGTGTCTGGTTTATTTCACTTATGAGTATATGTTCAACTGGCATCCACGTCAATATAAAGGCTTTGAGTTCATCATTCTTAATAGCTGAATAATACTCCGTTGTGTAAAAATACCACATCTTTTTCAACCATTCTTCAAGTGATGGGCATCTTGGTTGTTTCCAAGATTTGGCTATCACAAATTGTGCTGCTATAAACATAGGCACACATATATCATTATAATATGATATTTTCAGATCCTCTGGTAAAATTCACAGTAGAGGAATAGCTGGTTGAAATGGAATTTCTAGTCCAACTTTTCTAAGGAGCCTCCATACTGATTTCCATAATGGTTGCACCAATCTCCATTCTCACCAGCAGTGGAGAGGGGTTCCTTTTTCCCCACAGCCTCTCCAACATTTGTTGTTGGGTGATTTCTTTATGATAGCCATTCTTTCTGAGGTGAGATGATATCTCAACGTTGTTTTAATTTGCTTTTCGCGGATGGCTAGTGATGTGGAGCATTTTTTCATATATTTATACGCTTTTTTAAGTTCTTCCTCTGAGAAGTGTGTGTTCATTTCAGATGCCCATTTCTGGATTGGATCTTTAAATTTTGGGGCCCTAGTCTTTTTTAGATTCTAAAGAGCAGAGCTTTGTCTGAGTACTTATTTGTCATGATTTTTTCTAAACTTGTGTGTTGCCTTTTCACTTTGTTGGTAATTTCTTTCGACGTGAATAAACGTCTCAGTAAGAACAATTCCCAGTTGTTAATTCTTTCAACTGTTTCCCTTGTGATTTGAATTCTGTCCATGAAATCTTTGCCTATCCCTATGTCTTCAAGAGTTCCTCCCACTGCTCTTCCAAGAGATTTAGTGTCTCTGCTTTAATGTTTAGATCTTTAATCCATTCTGACATTTGTTTAGCGCATGGTGACTGACCTGTGTCAAGTTTGAGTTTTCAGCACATAGAGAGCCAGTTTTTCAGCACCATTTGTTAAAGAGACAATCTTTCTTCCAGTGAGTATGTTTGGCCCCTTTGTCAAAGATAAGGTGGCTGAGTTTGTTCATAGGGGCTTCAGCGTTTTCGAATCTACTCCATTGATCCTCAGCTCTATTTTGTTGCCAGTACCATGCTAACTTTATCACAGAAGCCTTGTAGTATAATTTCAAGTCAGAAATTGTAATGCCTCCTGCCTTGTCATTATTGCCCAGTATTACCTTTGCTATTCTAGGTCTTTTCCGGTTCCAGATAAATTTTAAGAATGATTTCTCTAGGTCTGTGAGGTATGTCGGTGGTAGTCTGATAGGGATTGCATTGAAATTGTACTGCAATTTTGGGAGTATGGCCATCTTCACAATGTTGATTCTTCCTATCCAGGAACATGAAATATTTTTCCATTTTCTGAAATCCTTTGTGATCTCTCTTTTCAGAATACTGCAATTTTCATTGAAAAGATTTTTGATTTCTTTAGTTAGATTTATTCCAAGGTATTTCATTTTTTTCGGTGCTATTTTAAAATGTATTGTTTCTATAATTTCCCTCTCAGTGTGTTTGTTGTCTGTGTAGAGAAATGCTATTGACTTTTGTTTATTGACTTTATAACCTGCTATGCTACTGAATTTCTGTATTAATTCTAGTAGCTTCTTGGTGGAGTTTTTTGGGTCTTCTAAGTAAAGTATCATGTCATCCGCAAATAAAGATAATTTAACTTCTTCTTTGCCTATTCTTATTCCTTTTATTTCTTTCTCTTGTCTAATGGCTGTAGATAAAGATTCCAGAACTATATTGAATAGGAGTGGTGATAGAGGACATCCTTGTCTTGTACCAGATCTAAGAGTAAAAGATTTCAGTTTTTCCTCATTTAGGATTATGTTAGCTGTTGGGTTTTCATAAATGGCTTTTACACATTGAAGTAGAGGCCATCTATTTCAATTTTCTTTAGGACTTTGAACATGAATGACTGTTGGACTTTGTCAAAAGCCTCTTCTGCATCAATGAAGATGATTATGTGGTTTTTAGATTTTGGTCTATTTATACAGTGTATTGCATTGATAGATTTTCGAACATTATATCATCCTTGCATCTCTGGGATGAATCCTACCTGGGCATGGTGTGTGATCTTCTTGATGATTTGCTGTATTCTATTTTCTAGGATTTTATTGAGGATTTTGGCATCTATGTTCATGAGGGAGATCGGCCTGTAATTCTCTTTCTTACTTGTGTCTTTCTCTGGTTTTGGTATGAGTATAATACTCGCCTCCAGGAATAATTTTGGGAGGATTGCTTCCTTTTCAATTTCATGGAAGAGTTTGAGGAGTATAGGGACTACATCTTCTGTAAATGTCTTTTAGAATTCA
>NW_004524930.1:806256-825724 GCF_000260255.1 Octodon degus
TAATTTCTGTTTTCTTGCATATACTTAAGCATGACCTATGGACCAGTATGTGGTCTATTTTAGAAAATGACCCATGTGCTGCTCAGAAAAATGTGTATTCAGTTGTGTTTGGGTGGAACACTCTGTATATGCCCACCAATTCCACATGTTTCAACCTCTGGTTCAGTTCTTTTATTTCTTTGCTAAGTTTTTGTTTGGTTGACCTATCTTTTGGAGATAAGGGTGTGTTAATGTCTCCTGTTAAAATTGTGATATTGGATATTAGATTTTTCATGTCCATTAAGATTTGCTTTATATAGTCGGGTGCTCCCGTGTTTGGTGCATATACATTTATGAGTGTTACCTCTTCCTCTTGAATTTTTCACCTTACCTGTATATAGTGGCCTGCTTTATTTCACTTGATCATTGTTGGTTTGAAGTTGAGACAGTCTGCAAATAAGATTGTTACCCCCATAGTCCGCTTTTTCAAAGAATGAAATTGGTAAACCTTTATGCATGCTTACAGTAAAAGGAAACAAATATTCAAATTCACTAAATGAGGAATGAAAAGGATGGAAACACTACAACCAATATAGAAATTCAGAAGATCCTTGCTGAAAGCCAGAACCCAAAATTGGTTTGACCTTGCTGAAGAACAGTCTGATAGCGAAGTAAAATGCAGTACTGTGCACAAAATTAATGGCTCAACCATGGCTCAGCTAGCATTCCAACCTCCTGACCCCAGATTTCGTTTCATTCCATCCTCACTCTACCATGATCCCCTCTATGAACTATGGACCTCCAAGTTTAGTACCCAGATAGGGACAGGAGGCGTTCATTGAGTCAGAGAATGGAACCCCAGCAGCAGAGAGGCTTCATGAGTTAGTGAGTAAAAGGGGAAATTTTCACCAGAAATAAAATGGGACACACAGTCTCAGGAATGGGTGCTCTCTGCAGACATCATCAGGACTATTCTTAAGTCCCGGGGGATCCACCATGACCTCCCTGAAAATTTCTCCCTATCTTCTCTTATGAAATGCTGCCCATGGTTTCCAGAGGAAGGCACACTTGATGAAGTAATCTGGGATAAAAGTAGAAAGGCTCTTAAGGATTATTATAATCTTCATAGACCCAAATGGATGCCTATAGATACTTTCACTTTGTGATAAGCTATATGTGGTGCCCTGCAATTAGCCCTGGAGGCTCAGGTCTTGGAAAAGTGCATGTATGGAATGTGTGATGCTAGCGTAACACCCAGTTTCAAAATTCCACCGCTTTGGCACCTCCCCTGGAAGAAAAACTCCTTCTACTAGAAAATTCTTTCATTGATTTAAATACCAGCTCCAAATCCGAGGAAGAGCCTCCCAAGGACAAAGCTCAACAATTAGAAGAGGAGGTTGCTTAGTTTGGGGAACATTATGATATGCTATTCCCGGCATTCCAACAGGACAGTCAGATTTCCACCAAGCCTGATCCTATCTTAGATCCTTCCTCTTTTCCTAACCTCCGTCACCTTCTGCAACTGATGCAGCAGCTTTGTGACCCAAAGGTGACTCAGAAACAAAAGACCCAAAGGAGAAGTTTGAAAAGTAGTTTTTGGACAGTGTTAAACCATCTGAGTAAGGGAGATTTTCTGCCATTCCTGGTCATTTGTCCTTGGGGGCAGCCCACATCTTGGGATCAGACCCCCCTCTTCAGGGGAGACCCCTTCATTAGTTCAGTCAGACCCTCTATGGGTCCCTCTCCCCTTGGAATTAAAAGGGTATTTTTAGGTGCTTGCCCATTAGGGACAACCTTTTTCTTCCCCCTGTACAATATTCAGCTTTTGAGTTGGCCATAAAGGAAGCTCATAATAAGGCAGATTACTCAGAACCTATGACATTCCCTATCATTTCTCATGTGCACGGACATCCTCCTTACCAAGCATTAAATATTAAGTTAATCAAAGTGCTAAAGGAAACCTGAAAATTGTATGACACCACTGAACATACACCATGGAGTTACTGGATCAAATTACCATACCTTGGATGGTGCCATATGACTGGGTGATAGTTTTTGTCTCTTACACTCCTTCACCATCCCTCCCAAAAAGTATTAAAATTTTTCTTAAGGCACCTGGGATTTTTCGCAAAAGTACACACCAATTTCAGACACTCTGTGGTCTTTACAGATATCATCCCAAAACAGCACACTGCTGGTGAAAAAAATGATTGTTATTAGCGATTCCTGGATCGAGATTTGTCCCAAAGTGAGAAACCAGGAGAATAAAGAGACTGAGTTTTCAGGTTAGCAGAGAGGGTAGCAAGGAAAGTAAGGAACACAGGACTGACAGACACAGGCAGAAGAGACAAAGAAGGGGAGAGGTGGTCTCTGAGAAGATAATCTCTTTTAAGGTCTTTATCCATATTAGACGACCATCATAATAATTCAACAATTCATGCAAGGTCCAAAATTTATCACTAAGATTTATAATAATGGAGATATTTTAAAAGATTACTTAAAATTCTTTTAATTCCTTGTAAGTCTGGTTGCTTATTTTATAGTCCTAAATTAAAATTGGTATAAAGAAAAGCTTTGATATTTTCCAAACAAATATAGAGATTTGGAGCACAATATAAAAGTCATGAGTATACGCATTCACTTGAATTTTAACATCCCAATTAAATAAAAGTAGTGGTGGCCTCCAAAAGGGGGATACAATTTATAACTTCATATTTGAGTCAAATTGTGAAACCAAGACATATGGTGCCTAAAACCGTTCAAATCAAACATTCATTATTTTCAGACTTTATTTGGTAGTATTAATTGATTCCATCTAGATTTGAGGCTATTTTTCCTGGTGTTATTGACTATTGGATTCTACAAATAAGTTTAATTTATTTTCTTCACTGATAGATCAGATTAGTTTCAGTGAAAAATATCTAGCTTTCACTTCCAAAATATAGAATACAGGGTTCTTACTGTAAGGTCAAGATTCTATTAAACCAAAATAAGTGTCAATTACCCAATCATCATTTCTCAATATATATTAATAAATTTTTAAATTCTTATAAAAGATAAGAATACAATAACAGGGATACAAACAGGTAAGAGAAGAAAAAGGAAGGGTCCTTTGGATGGACGGGACTCAATCCACTACTAACCAGGAGCAAGAGGTATGCTTGTATTTTTCCAGAGAATGCTAAACGACCTATTTGGATACCAGAACATACTGTCAAGCTGCACCATGTCGCCGGATCTGAAGAAAAAGTTAACAATGCCTAGGCTAAATACACCCCAGGCACTAAAAAAGGAGTTGGCCAAATGGAAATCTAAGGTGTTAATAGATGATAAAATATGTAAAAATAATTGAGTGAAATTTTATTGGTATTAGAAAAATATATAAAAAAACAAAATAAGCATATTTATTATACATAAAAGATTGTATCCCTTCCAGATTTTTCTACTGAGAACTCTGACAATTGACAAAAAACAAATTCTGACTAGTCTACTTACAATTATAAATTTCTAAAAATTGTAATATATTTACTATAACTTAATTTGGCCAGTGATATATTTGGGAACACTATTAATTTGATAAGGATGTTTGTGTGTTCTGTGTATTCATTTATGTGTTTGTGTGTCTTTCAGTGAACAACTGTTCCTCATTTTTCATTTTTAATTTTCTAAATATAATTTGAGGGTCTAAACCCAGGCACGCAGCATAACTCAGACACTCTTCCATGCACTAAGGACCCCCTCACTACTCCACAGCGCACCCCCACACACCCACTAAATGAGAACTTCAGCCACATTCTCAGGAGTCCCACATCCAACCCTAGCCCAGACCCAGTGAGTGAGTGGGACAGCTACCCCTCTCTCCTACTTCTTCTTGTCTCCTTAAGACTCAGCTAAGGCATAGCATACAGGCATGGGGTGAAACTCTGTACCTGTACTCCCTGCAGAAAGAGTAGGGGAGAGAATCACATAGCTAGTCCATGAGCACAACATCTTGCCAGGGGAGTACAACAGGTTCGATCCCAAGGGCTGCAGCAGGAAGGAATTGAGCACAGCAGCCAGATCCAAACCAGGAACAATTAGAGCAATTAAAACTTTGTAGATTTGTATCTGAATTTCAGTATGTGCTAAGGTTATGACTGCACCAAAGCTCTAAAATGAAGGTCAAAAGAGATCGCTATAAAAAATGAAAATGATAAGGAGCAATATGCATTCTCAGACCCCAAGCCCACCAAAAAAAAGTGCAGAGCACACTAGCACAGAACAAATTGAGAATCACACAGCTGAAATCAATGAATCAATAGTGTCTGAAAAAAAGAAACAACTGCAGAAAGGTATAGAGTAGATCAGATCGAAAACAAAAAAAGCAATCTCTGAATTAATAGTATCTAAAGTAAAGAATCAAATACAGAAACACAAAGAGGAAACACAATGCCCACCCAGACCAAGTGCAGAGAACACTAGCTCAGCTGAAATGTATAAAATAATAGCATCAGAAGTATATAAGCAACAACAGAAAGATATAGAGGAACTCAGAGCACAATTAATTTCTGAAATAAAAAAGGAAATATCTGAAATCACAGCTTCTGAAGTAAAGAATAAAATGAAGAAACATATGGAAGAAACCCAATTGAAAACCTTTGCAGAGATGAGCAAAGTGAAATTAATAGGTATCAATGAGGAAGAAGGAGCCAATACAAATGATATTTTTTAAAAAACATGGGCAGAAGTAATAGCAGAAAACTTCCAAATATGAGGAAACACACTGAAAAGCAGGTAAACAAAGCATACAGAACGCAAAGTAACCTGAACCCACTTAAAAACACACCAAGACACATAATAGTCAAGATCCCACAAATCCAGCACAAGAATAATATACGGAGAGCCAATAGAGAAAAGAATCAGATCACATTCAAAGGAAAACCCATCAGAATTATGGCCAACTTCTCTTCACAAACCATAAAGGCAAAAAGAGAATGGAGCAGAGTACTTCAAGTACACTTTGAAAACAAATTTCAGCCCAGACTACTGTACCCTGCAAAACTCTCTTTCAAGTTTGATGGAGAAGTGAAATACTTCCATGACAAAGAACAACTAAAGAATTTCATGATGACAAAGCCAAACCTCCACAGGCTCCTGAATGATGTTCTAGAGAGGGACCAAAATAATCAGAACTCCACTAACAGAAAAGAAGCAAAGAACTAAACAGGGAAAACAATAAAACGCAGGAGAAAAAAGGATAAACAACAGCAGTAAATAACATGTCAATAGCAAGACAATACATCTCAATTACAGCCATCAATGGAAATGGATTCAATTCACCAATTAAGACAAATAGACTGGCACAGTGGATTAAGAAGCAAAATCCAGCAATATGCTGCATACAAGAAACACATTTAACTCATGAAGACATTCATACATAGGCTGAAAGTCAAAGGATGGAAAACAATACTACATGTTCCAGCACCTCAGAAAAAACCAGAGGTAGCAATTCCATTCTCAGACAGTCTCAACTTCAAACCAAGAATTATCAAGTGACATAAAGAAGGCCACTATATACTGGTTAGGGGAAAAATAAAAGAAGAAGAGGTAACACTCATAAATATGTATGCACCAAACACTAGAGCACCCAACTATATAAAAACAAACCTTAATGGACATGAAAAATATAAAATCCAATACCACAATCTTAACAGGAGAACTTAACACCCCCTTATCCCAAAAAGATAGGTCAACTAGACAAAAAATTATCAAAGAAGCAACAGAATTGAATCAGAGCTTGGAATAAATGGACGTAGTGGACATATACAGGGAGTTCCACCTGAACACAGTTAAATATATATTTTTCTCAGCTGCACATGGGTCATTTTCTAAAATAGGCCACATACTAATCCATAGGTCATGATTAAGAATATGCAGGAAAACAGAAGATGTCTCATGTATATTATCTGACCACAGTGCAATGAAACTGGAAATAAATGACAAAAGAAACCAGAAAAAACGCTAAAGAAATAGAAACTAACCAACACCCTACCCAGAAATCAATGGGTCACAGATGAAATTAAACAAGAAATTCAACAATATTTACAATTCAATGAAAATTCAAGCACAACTTATTGGAATTCATGGGACGCAATTAAAACAGTTCTAAGAGGGAATTTTATAGCTCTAAAATCACACATTAGGAAAATAGAATGAGAACAAATAAACACCCTAATATTACAACTTCAACAACTGGAAAAAGAAGAGTGAACCAAACTCAGAGCCCAAAGACAGAAAGAAATCATAAAGATTAGAGCAGAAATTAATTCAATTGAGAGAAAGAAAACAATTCAAAGAATTAAGAAAGCAAAAGGCTTGCACTTTGGAAGATTAAATAAAATCGATAAGCCCCTAACTAACCTCATCAAAAAGAGGAAACAGAAAATTCAAAAGGCGATAAACAAAGAAAAGGGTGTAATGACCAGAGACTCAGTGGAAATTCAGAAAATTACCAATAGCTACTTTGAGAGTCTTTCCTCTCACAGAATAGAAGACAAAATGTACAGATTCCCAGAAAGGTACACATTACCAAAACTGAATCAAACAGATATAACCACTCTCAATAGCCTAATACCAGCCAATGAAAAACAAGATGTAATTTTAAAAATCTAGCGACAAAAAAAGTCTATGTCCTGATGGATTC
Source organism: Octodon degus (assembly GCF_000260255.1). Lineage (NCBI taxonomy): Eukaryota > Metazoa > Chordata > Mammalia > Rodentia > Octodontidae > Octodon > Octodon degus. The sequence continues at coordinate 812,918 of NW_004524930.1, forward strand.
ACAGCTGAATTCTAAAGAAATTTACAGAAGATATAGTCCTTGTACTCTTCAAACTCTTCAATGCAATGGAAAATGAAGTAATCCTCACAAAGTTATCCTGGAGGCAACTATTATACTGACACCAAAAGCAGGAATTAACGCAACCAAAAAAGATTACTACAGGCCAAACTCCCTCATGAATATAGCTGCAAAAATCCTCAATAAAATCCTAACAAATAAAATAAAGCAACTCAACAAGAAGATCATACACCATGACCAGGTAGGATTCATCCCAAGGATGCAAGGATGGTTCAATACTTGAAAATCTATAAATATAGTACACTATATCAATAGAGTGAAAACTAAAAACCACGTGATCATCTCCATTGTTACAGAAAAGCCTTTTGACAAAGTCCAACACTCATTCATGTTCAAAGTCCTAAAGAAAATTGGAATAGATGGCCTCTATTTCAATCTGATAAAAGTCATTTATGAAAACCCAACAGCTAACATAATTCTAAATGGGGGAATACTGAAATATTTTACTCTTAGATCTAGCACAAGACAAGGATGTCCTCTATCACTACTCCTATTCAATATAGTTCTGGAATCATTAGCTAGACAAGAGAGATAAATAAAAGGAATAAGAATAGGTAAAGAAGAAGTTAAATTCTCATTACTTGCAGATGACGTGACACTTCACTTGGAAGACCCAAAAAAAACTTCACCAAGAGGTTGCTAGAATTAATATACAAATTCAGTAGCATAGCAGGATACAAAGTCAATACTCAAAATTCAATAGCATTCCTCTACAAAGATAACAAACATACTGAGAGAGAAATTATAGAAACAATACCTTTTACAATACCACCAAGGCAAATGAAATACCTTGGAATTCATTTAATTAAAGAAGTCAAAGATCTTTTCAAGGAAAAGTACAGTACTCTTAAAAAAGAGATAGTAGAGGATTGCAGAAAATGGAAAGACATTCCCTGATCCTGGATAGGGAGAACTAACATTGTGAAGATGGCCATGCTGCCAAAATTGCTGTATAGATTTAATGCAATCCCTATCAAACTACCACCAACATAACTCACAGATCTAGAGAAATCATTCTATAATTTATGTGGAACCAGAAAAGAATTTGAATAGCAAAGGCAATACTGGGCAACAAAGACAAGGCAGGAGGCATTACAATTCCTCACTTGAATTTATACTACAAGGCTACTGTAATAAAATCAGTATGTTACTGGAAAGGAGATAGACCTGAGGATCAATGTAATAGGCTAGAAGACACAGAAGCATCTATGAACACTCTCAGCTACCTTATCTTTAACAAAGGGACCAAATATGCTCACTGAAAGAAAGATAACATCTTGAACAAATGGTGCAGGAAAAACTGGCTCTCTATGTGCCAAAAATTAAAATTCACCCACGTCTATCACCATGCACTAAGTTAAAGTCAAAATGAATTAAAGGTCTATACATTGAAACAGAATTCCTAAATCTCCTGAAACAGAAAGTAGGAGGAACTCTTGAAGACATAGGGTAGGCAAAGAGTTCATGAACAAAAATCAAATCGCACGGGTAACACTTGAAAGAATTAACAACTGGGACGTCCTCTTATTGACAAGTTTTTGCATATCAAAAGAAATTACCAACAAAGAGAAAAGACAACCCACAAATTTGCAAAAAAATCTTCAAAAATAAGTACTCAGGGAGAGATTTGCTCACTAGAATTTAGAAAGATCTAAGAAACACTAGAGTCCCCCAAATAATTTTTTTTGCTTCAAAGTGCTTTTTATTTTATTCTTTCTTGGGGGTAGGACAGTTTCAACAATTAACACATTGCATAATCTCTTCCTAGTGGTTTTTTGCTGTACAAGATACAGACATGATATCCTATTTACAATCACCATTAGAACAAATCACTCTATTCATTAAGAGAATGTAACTATATATCTATACTAATGATTTTCAGTACACAGATACAAGATAGACATTCATCTGTATCTCCTTTTTTGTTTAGTTCCACCATTTGAATATTATAGGTGTGTTAACTCAGCAAAATATTCTAAAAGAGACCAGTAGTCCATAATAGTATTGGGTCTTCCGCTTCACTGGCAATGTCAGAAATTGTTGACCTGAGTCCCCTACAGCTCAACCTAACACCATGGGTTTACTTCTTATACTTCATTTTTATACTCTTCTGCTGGATGGTTAAGACCAAGATAAAGCAAGACCTATGCAAAAAGAGTTGTAGCTTTTGGGTCTGAGAAGGTCAGTGAAATCCCCTCAGGATTTATCCTGAGATCCTGTACCTCAGATTGTAGATCCTTTGTCAGTGTCAGCCATGCGGATGAGTCACAGCCATTGTCTGGCCAATGAGGAGAACCCCAAAATTTAAAGACCCAATCCAGAAATGGGCATCTGAGATGAACATGCACTTCTCAGGGGATGAAATTGAAGAAGTGAATCAATACATGAAAAAATATTCCACATCACCAACCATCCGTGAAATGCAAATTAAAACAACATTGAGATATCATCTTACCCCAGAAAGAATGGCTATCATAAAGAAATCAACCAACCACAAATGTTGGAGAAGCTCTGGGGAAAAGGGAACCCTTCTCCACTGCTGGTGGGAATGTAGACTCATGCAACCCTTATGGAAATCAGTGTGGAGACTCTGAAAAAAAACTAGGACTGGAAATCCTATTCAAGCCAGCTGTCCCACTACTGGGAATATCCCTGGAGGAAATGAAAACGTCATATCATAGTGATATATATGTACCTATGTTTATAGCAGCACAATCTGTGATAGCCAAATCTTGTAAGCAACTAAGATGCTTAGTACCTGAGGAATGAATGAAAAAATGTGGTGTTTTTGTACAATGGAGTATTATTCAGCTACAAAGAATGATAAACTTGAAGCCTTTATTTATAAGTGAGTGCCACTTGAAGATTTACTCATAAGTGAAATAATCCATACCCATGTATGTATATATTGTATAGTCTCCCTAGTATAAGAACTCAAAGAATAAAAATAGAAAGGCATAACACAATTAAAAGGAAAATGAGAACTTGAGGATTAGACAATGAAGAGATGGCAAGGAGAGAACCTAGGAAACATGACAGGGGCAAAGTCATACATTTATATGCACAAGATGGATAAGGATATGAACCTGAAAATCTTCAGCATTTTGTTGAAGCTAACAGTTAATTAGTAGGATTCTCACCCTGACTAACTATATATGCTGGTACCTGTGAACTAAGCAACTGCATGGAAGATAGCAATGTGTAATGGTAGGGTCACGCTTGGAATACCTGTCATTCTGGTGTTCTAATTATGTACTGCTAGTCATGACATAGTAATCACTGTCATAATGTCTCTCAAGTAAATGTTTGGTTTTTTTTAAAAAAAGTGTAATAAACGAAAACAAGAGACATAAAAAAGTCACAAGACTGTCCTGCTACAAGGCCATACATTGTTATATTTTTAAATTTGTGTGTAAAATATATGTAAATACTTATTCTTATTTCTTATATTTTTCATTTTTCCAATCCTTTTTCTTTATATGCTGGAGGGACTCAGAGTTTAACATATCAATACTAGATGGAAAATACCTGTTCCATGTTATATCTAAGATACTTGATATCCAGACAGATAGTGAGTTTAAGCTCAACTGCCTATGTTGGAGGGTAATAATAATAAGCCTCCCTTCTGGAGGGTTAACCAGCTATGTTTGCTGACCAAAAGTTAGAGAAAAAGAAGGGCTGCAATATAGCCAAAATTTTAGCCCTAGCCTTTCAAGGTCAGTGAGGACTCAGGACATAGGAGAACCTATACTGTAACATCATGTAACTCAGTTGTGTCCTAAGTTTTCTGATCAAGGAGATTATGAGGCCACAGAGGAAAATTAATGATGATATAGTGTGCCTAAGCAGAGTCACACGGAAAGAAAGCATTCTCTCAGGCTTTCACAGAGATCAAATTGGTCAAGCAATGGCTGCGACTCATCCACACGGCTGACACTGACAAAGGATCTGCAAACTTCCACACAGGGTATCAGGGTCAATCCTGAGGGGATTTGACTGACCCTGTCAGACACAAAAGTTACATTTCCTGTTATATTGGTCTTGCCTTATGTTGGTCTTAACCCTCCAGCAGAAAATTATGAAAATGAATTATAAATATTAAAGCCTTATTAATATGCTGAGCTATAAAAAGCTCAAGTCAACAACTTCAGACATTGCTAGTCTTATGGAAAACCCACTACTATTATGGACTACTGGACTATATTGGGATATTTTGCTGAATTCATGCACCTACGATATTAAAATGATAATGGAATGCCCTTCTCTGACAAAACTAACCAAAAAAGAGGGATAGAAATGAAAGACCATTTTGTAGAAAGACCATTTTGTATTTGCATACTCAAAATAGTTAGGATAAATATACAGCTCAATTCTCTTAATTCAATGAATAGAGAGGTTCATTCTAATAGTGTTTGATACAGGATATCATGTCTGGATCTTGTACAATGAATAACCACTGAGACAACAACATCAATAAGGTATTAATTATTGAAAATGTACTAGTTTTTGGTTGTGAAACTGTCGTATTGCTATTTGTTTTTCAATAAAATTATTTTTAAAAAATCACATGAACTATGGAAGTTCTAAATTGTGTATTTCCTTCTTTGAAGCATATTAACTCCTTGAGGAGTTTGCATTAACTCAGCTAAGGATAGGTGTAAGTCTGTAGAGGACTGGATTGCAGCTAGTCTAGAATCCCCATCCTGTAGAGAAGAATGGCAAGTACAGGAAGCAATGCATTCAGTAATGTGAGGCTGTAATTAAATTTCTCTTCTCTTCAGCCTCCAAAGTTTGTGAAGGAGCAGCCTCAGGCTCTGAGGTAGTGAGTACCTTAGGGTGCTTGAGGTGCCCGGCCTTTCTGTGGCTCACATCTACATTTTGACACTAAATGAGGATTATTCTTTAACAAAAATATGAACACAAGGCATTTCTGACCATTTTCCTCCTTTTCTGGAATATATTTGTAGTTTTCATAATTAATATTTTCATCTGAATTTTATTTTGTCTCTCCATATTCACTCTAAATGACTAAAAGCAAACATCTTTCAGTGACTCTGCCTGAGTGTCCCGTGCCAATATAGAAAATAGCTTGGGCATTTCCTGCCTGCCTCAAATTGATTTCAATACCCTCAAAGGTGAACCATAAGTATATTCTACTCCAGGGTGGGTGGATGTCATTGGAGAGGTTGGAAGTAAATTTTGACCAGTGTATCCACCCTTGAACTGGCACATGCTTTCATCCTCCCAGAAAGCTCACAAACTGTGTACTCTCTCCTATTGTACATGGATAAGCATAAGTTGCAACCAGTATGGTGACGTGAATGCCTAAAGAAGAAAGCATAACTTTGTAATAATCCACTGCATATAGAAAAGTTGAGATAGAATTAGAGCATTTTCCAGGCTACAAATGATATCACCTTTAGAGATAGAGCAATTGACTGGAGATATTGTGCCCCATGCACTATGGGAAGGAAATCTCCAGCCACTTGTCTTCTCTATTTCATCACCTAGGTAACCTGTTTTAACAACATAATAAGGCTTTTATTGAAATTTTTAAGCTCACAGGTTATAATTACATACATCAGCTAGCAATCATATTTTAAATGATGGTAAAAGCACATTAGATAAGGCTGACAAAATTCTTTTTTACTTTTAGCTAACATAAGACAGGCACAAGTGTAAATCATTCCCCTGATAGATGTCTTAAAATGTAAATTGTTGCAAGCTTCCTCAGACTAATTTCTAAAGTGGGGGTGTGTAAATAAGTGGTTCCACTGAAAACCTTGGGGAAAATTTCTAGTTTATTAGCAGAGAGAAGAATAATAGATAAGTGGAAATTTTCTTCTCTGGTCAAGAGACAGTTGCCACTGAGAAACAATAGAGTATCCAACAGAGAATAGCGCTGACGATGACTACTCATTGTTTTCAGCTTGTTGATCCACACAACCAGAGATCAGTCTCCAGAAAGGAATCAAGCTATCTCTCTTGTCAACATTCCGTCACTCACTGGCTCTGAGCACATGCTGGGGAAACCTGTCCTCTGCTTCATAGAGTCTCAGCTGCTCTAAGAGCATTTAACTAGCTGGCAGGGTAATCACTATTGGTCAAAGTTCTACAAAACATAGGTAAAAGCCTAAACAAGATCGCCTAGCACTTTACAAGTTTATAGTGAAGGTTTTAAAGTCCATAACTTATTATCAAAGTATTTTTCTTATACACCTAGGCCTAGGAGAAGAGGAAAGTTCAGAGATCCTCCCTTCGACTAAATGTGTTTAGTCCCATAAATGTGCTGTTTTTGGAAATAGCTCCTTGTAGTGTGACCCAGAAATCTGGTCTTACCACTGTGTATCTGTTTTGGCCTCCCAAAGAAAACCTTCCCAGAATAAGCTGGGACATAAATTTTATTTGTAGTCTCCTGGTGGGTGTTATTCTGTTTGGCTCATCTGACCCAGTGTCTGGGTATGTATCCTTCTACAATGACTTCCCTGTCTTCAGCATCAAAAAAATGCTCATTTTCTATGGACATCACTTAGCTGGAACTGTCTAGAATTTTTTTCTAATTTTGCATGGCTCTAGAAAGAAAAGTACAAAGAGGTAGGAAAAATTAGGAGGGAGATCAAAGAAATGACAGTGAACAGAGCAAGCTTGATGTATTCTCTAGAGTATAGAGGAAGATCACAGCCAGTCTATACACAAAGAATAATAAAAAAAAAACACCAGCCTAATGTTATTTTTAAATGGTGCTTAGATTTCCATGTTTTATTATAGACATGGATGTCTTCTAAATCTGAGCTAGACTTTTTTTATTATTTTGTATTCTCTTTACATAATCAAAGAATGTTTAAAATATACAATCCTTTCTAATACTAAACTGGCAATAGTTGAACATAATTTAATATATGACCTAGAAATATAAGACTACCAAAAAAGGCACAGCACAGCGGGGATCAAACCCTGGTCCCTGCCTCTGCCTAAGCAGGTGCTTTAAACCTCCGAGCTATCTGGTTGGCCCTTCTGTCTTTGTATCCCATTTGTTTTTTTATTTTGTTTTTGTTTTTACTCTTTAGAATAAAACCAATATTTTTTTAAAAAAGAATAGCTAGCATACAGTGATCTAACCTATTTCATTTCTTATTTTGATATAGAAAAGATATTGTCCTTAATAGTTGAGGAAGAATTCTTATGCTTTTTGAGATTATGCTTCTAGATTCATAAGTATCTTTTAAAATACTAGTTACTAAGATGATGTCATTTTGCAATTTATAGGGACAAAGATCACTGAAAAATTTATACATTGCAATGACATTAATCATAGAATCTTACAACTGGAACATGTCCAAGACTGATACCTGCTTAAATAAATTCACTGAGGCTTTCCACAAGTTTTAAAAGAACATCACTATGTAATGATACTAGTGAGATCTATCACATAACTATGGTCAGGAAAATGTCAGGGAAAAAAATCATTTCAAAAACCTTGTGAGACACTTGGCTATCAGAAATAAAATTGCCCAGTTATTTCACTTCTATAAGAATAAGTTTTACACTTATCTTCCCATTTTGTCAGATTTATTTTTCCTGTTATCTAATAATCACTTGGCATCTTAGTGTGGGATTCTAATTATGCTTAAAAATATATTTAGGTGTGGTATACAGTAATTTATCTATTCATTTTTTCATTCAGTAGCATCGTGATTAATCTTGATTTTCAGTTTGATTGTCTTGAGAAACCTTTAGGAGGTGAGAAAAGCACAGGCTATGGAATGCTTGGCTCAGTCATAACAGCAGAACCCAGGGACTCTGTCTGGCCCCTTGCTCTTTGGCTCAGTCTCTCTGCTTCAGCCACAGTGAGTTGGGCAGCTTTCTTCTGCTAAGCTCTTTTGTTACGATGTTTGCGTCATGGAACTAGACAGCCCTGTACTGAAACTGTGAATGAAAATAAGTCTTTCTTTTTTAAAACTGTGTGTCAGGTAGTTTATCCCAGTGATAGAAGGTGAATGAAACAGAAAAGTGTGTTTTGTACCATTGACAGAAAGATGACTGACAAACACATGTATTTTGTTCCACATTCTATGCTATTACTTGGAGATGTTCTAGTTAATAAAACAAAAACATCAGAATGTAGTCCTACCTAAACTGGCTTTCTAGAATCACAAAATAAAAGGAAAAATAACAAAAATTTACATTCTGTGATAACTGTTAATAAGACAAGGCCTTGGACAGAAAAAAAGAGTAAGATAGTCTGCATAAGGGAATTATACAGGTCTTCTCTAAAAATGATGCCTAATCAGAAAGCAAACAATGAGATGTTTCTGTGGGGAGCACTGTACATCCAGGAAGACATCCCCTGGGTGATCGCAAGACAGTTGCAAACACATGGGTAACTGTGAAGGTCATTACCTTGAATGAACTCACCTAGGTACTACCATAAAAAACATACTGTGTGTCTCACGTGTAGAGTCACAAAAAAAAAGCACAGAGAAAAAGAATATTATGGTGACTACCAGAGGAATGGGAGAAGGAGATGGAGTGATAGAGGACAAATGGTACAAATTTTCCATGATGCAAGAAATGAGGCATTGATAATTCAGCATTAACACTACAGTTGTAGATATTGCGTAGTGTATTGGAAACTTTCTAAGAGAATAGATTTCCAGCCTTCTTATAAAAGCCAAGAAGAAAGATAACTGTGTAGATAATGGATACATTAAATTGCTCACCTGTAGTAATCACTTCACTTTGTACATTAAAGCATCATTCTGCATGAACTTTATAAAATAAAGACAGAAATACTATTTGAAAAGAGAGTCTACAAAGCAAATGAAGATTTTTTTTAAATGTAGGATATCTATGAATGAACATCTTAAATTACCATAGCTATACATATACATATACACAAGACAGCTAAAATGATTGTACTACTAATTTCTATGGATTTATTGAAAGGAAAAGTTAATACTCAATTTTTGATTCATTTGTCATACTTATATCTGGTAATCTGAACAACTACTTTGAAGACATCAATATGTAACATAACAATCATTGTTAAATTCCTATTACCTTATTTTTCTTTTTTTGTTGTATTCATTTTTTTCATTTGTGCATTTGATACAGGGTCTCACTACACAGAGAGGACTCATGGTAATCCTCCTGTTTTCAGCCTCCCAAGCACTGGGATTACAGGCCTGTGCCACCACGCCCAAACTCTGTCACCGGCTCAGTCCTCCCTGGGGTAGGGCCAGTAGGACTGGGTATCAAACCCTGGTCCCTGCCCTTCCTAAAGCAGACACTTAGTCCACATCTCGCTGGCCCTCCTTTCTTTTTCAAAATCTGTATTGTTTCTAATTTACTTTATTATTTTTTATTCTCTTTAGAACAAATTACATGCTATGCTATGCTGGTCCTAAAAAGTAAGGTCACTTCTAAATATTTATGCTTCTACTTCAGAAATAATCATGATTAGTGGAACAGAAGGAACATCATAAAATTTAAATAAGAATTTGCATAACTGTCTGCGGCAACAGTACTTTTCTACTCTCCAGCTTTCTCATGGTCCTTTATATTTGCCATTCTTCCTGTATGTGGAAAAAGAAACATGGCATTCACAATTTACATAGAAATAATTCCTGGTGACATGAACAAATTCTATGTGGAGACATGATCACCAGCTGCAATGAAGGCCAGAAGTGTGTAGCTGCCCAAAACCTCAAAAGTGCTCCTTGACCCTGCCACTCAATTTCAATGTATTGATCCATTTGCTATCATGGAAGCCACTTAGGAACACATAAGGGGCTTGGATTCTCCTAACCCAAAACATATTTGCAAGTCTATGAATTGGAAATTAGTGATTTGAGGGTGTGTTCTTTTTGTGTTCAAAGAGTCTGAATGTCTCTGAGGTGAGAGAAGCAGGAAGGCTTCAGTTTTACAGCTGCTCAGACTCTCAGTCCCAGAAGAGTTGGGAATTCCTGTCATCATGTTGATCTTCAGCAAGTTTTTCCTGGCAATACGGTGATTTAACTCTTCCACAGTTTCTGTGGTCCATATAACTGCACCTAGGAAACCCTGTGTGCTTAAACTAGCTACACAGGATTTGGTACCATCAGCTAAAGACCCTGGTTGTTATACTAAACTAACCTAAAAGTTTCCACTAAAATGTATTACCAAGAAAAGAGATTCATCAATTTCAGAAAGATTCCAGTTAGCAGGACCACCTTTTAAATATGAATTTAGACTTCAGAGTGGTAAGATAACATAGTGACTATTTAATCACTACATATATATTCATCATTTACTCTGTGCTACAGTCTGTCCAGGTTCTGCAAAGGCAGCTGTGAAAAAATTAGACATTGCCTCCATTTTCAATGGATTGTCTAGTTGAAAGAGATAAAAATTGAATGCAGAAAATAACATAGTGCTAAGGCTATCAAGAAAATTGTTCAGAGTCATAAAGTACTTCTATCTTTTTTAATTTTCTGAGGAAACTACTGATGCTCATTATAAACGTACTAATTTGCATTCTCAACAACAGTATAGAAGGCTTCTATTTTTCTACACCCTTACCAGCATTTACTACTTTTTGTATTATGTCTGTTTGTTTGTTTGTTTGTTTGTTCACAGAACTGAAGATTGAACTCAGGCCCTTGCACTTGCCAGGCAAGCGCTTATTCTGAGGCATCTCCCTGCCCCCTTCTTTTAGCATTCTTGATGATAGCCATTTTTATTGGAGAAGGAATCTCAGATTTGTCCTTGTCATCATTTCCCTATGAATAAAAGTGTTGAACATTTTTTCATATACTCATTAGTCGTTTTAATTTCTTGAGAATTCTGTGTTCAACCAATTTAGCTTCAAGAAAAAAATATCATGCCATAAGGGTTTGGTGGAGCTAAACTGATGAATTCAAGGTGCCAGGGAGCAGGGTAGGAAAACAGCACCAGAGAGGAATGGACATGGTGCAGTAGATAGAGCCAAGCTCGCACCTTCAGACCTTACTTAGACACACACAAGAGCAGGCTCTCCTAATCAAATGGGAACTTCTTAATGCAAAGAAGTTGACATAGCAGGATTAATAGGCACATTCCAAAGGATTAAAGTTAGCTTATTGTAAATATATGCACATACTCAGATTCAGTCATAAAAATTTACAAAATGTAACATATAAAAGCCTAGGTGCACATCAATGAATGAATGGATAAAGAAATTGTTGTCTATACACACAATGGAATAGTACTCAGGGACAAAAAGAGATGAAAACCTGTCCCTTGCAACAATACCAATGGACCTGCAGATCACAGAAAAATAATTATCATATGATCACACTGACATGTGGAATCTGCAATGTTTGATCCCCATTTCATTTTGAACTTTTCCTTAAACTGATTTTCACCACAGAGACATGCATATTTTCTAGTTAACTGCTCACATTTAAGCTTATCCAGCCTGCATTAATTTGGGGTGATTTACTGTCAGATTTCAGCACTTTCTTCACCATCTCCTAAGATAATATCTACATGTATTTCAGTTGCAAATATAAATCACAGTTCTTTTAATAAGTCAAACAAATGATACACTGGTGAAGAAGAGAGATAAGTTGCAGACTATGACATTTATTACACATCCAATGAATGGCAAGCATAATCCTGTATATTTTGAAAACAACCTCTTTTACACTTCAATTAAATAACCTTATGAAATTTATACTGCATTTTCATTGTGTATGCAAACTCAGATCCTGAGATATTGTGAAATTCATACTATGTTAAATAACCTAGCAAAATGAAATGGAATACTATAACTATTGACCACAATTTCTGAGTATTTCCACATCATTCAAACTTCTAATGGGAATCAAGGGGCCAAAGAATGACTCTAAAATTCAATAATGTTCTTTGCTAAATTTCATAGAAAGAGTCATGTTTCATGATATCTATTATGCAGAAAGATATTTATTTTCCCCTAATCATGCAGTCAGTTTGGAAAGGCCTACAGCAGTCTTCATGCAGAAATAATGATCATCTCCTAGTGCTAGAAGAACTATGGGGCAAAAGTTGGGGTAGCACTACTAGATGATTTTCCCATCAACTGATGAATGGATAAAAAGATGTGGTATTTTTGCACAATGGATTTTTACTCAGCTATAAATAAGATAAACTAGAGACATATATAAGTAAGTGGCTACAACTAGAGAGCATGCTACATATGTAAACATTATACTGTCTCCCTGGTGTAAGAACCTGAAAGAGTAAAGAGGATGTAAAAGGTAAAATGGATACTGTAAAAGGGAAGGAACATGGAGTACATGTACGCTATATATTGAAATTAGTCTATAAAAGTGAAACATTCAGACAAAACAGAACTACACCTAATTTCTGTGTTCTGTGTGGAAAATAGTCCTATCTGAGTGGTCAGAGGAAGGAAAAACTGGGACAAGGGAAAGGAGAAAAGGAAGGGAAAAAGAAATATATATGCATATGCGTGGGGTGGCATGGATAACTGCACTGCTCATTTCTACTATTCTATTGAAAGGATAAGTTAATGTTCAAATATTATTTCTCTCTCCTTTTTAATATTTTCTAATTCTTGACCAAACTTACAGGCTTATATCTGGTTATGTGAACAACTAATTTGAAGACAATATGCGGTGCAACAAACATTGTTGAAATCCTATCATTCTGTTTAATGAAATTCTGGATCATTTCTAATGATTTTTATTCCTATTTTTGTATTCTCTT
>NW_004524930.1:825824-844502 GCF_000260255.1 Octodon degus
TTATTTTATATTATATTATTTTATTTTATATTTTTGTCATTTTGGGGAAGGGTATACAGGGTGTTCAGGGTCTCACTACTAGATTGGACTTAGTGATTCACCGGTTTACATCCCCAAAAGAGCTGGGATTACAGGCAGACCCAGGGATCAAACCCACAACCCCTGCTCCTGCTTGCAGGCACTTTAATCCACTGAGTTAGTTGGCTGGCCCTTTTATTTCTTTTTTATTTTAAAGAAGGAAAAAATAACAAAAAATAAGAACAAGGTCAAAAATAAAGCAATATGAAACAATAAAAATGGTTCAGAACTTTAAAACAATAGAAAATTGGCAATGGTTGTTATAATACATATAATTATCATCAAATTTGGTGCCCAGATCACCAGATGTAGGTATGCAAGATTGATTAAACAATTAACCATTAACTCTTTCTCCCACTACACATTAACTTTTCCTTGTCCTTCTTACTTTTTAAAAAAATTATTTCAACGGGAGTATAAAATTAACAGATGAGACATTAAAGGTGATACACGTTTAAAAGTACAGGTGAAGGATATTCAACTGTGGTTAATATACTGCACACTGCTGTCCTCAATGAAGTTAATCATATTACAGATAGTAGCATATAGAGTTGGTTTAAGTAAAATTTTAAACATTAATTCTTTAAAAATTAGTACTGTATTTATAATGTTTACTGTGTGCCTGACATGTTTAATAAGCATTTAACTCACTAAAATGACACAAAAATTATTGAAGACATACAATTAATCTCATTATTATGGATAAAAAAGTGATAGAATGAAGAGGTTAATAACTTTCTCCCCAAGTCATCGCAAACAAAAGAAATATGAATCCACAGTTTTTGCGTACCTTTGTGCTACCTCCTCTGAACTAATGTCTCACTGTTTTTCATGTCTGCTAATGTTCTGGTTGTCTACTGTATTGACACACATTCATTCTAAAGTGACATTTTGAGCCTTAACCAAGTCATTCATGAGAAAGTTATACACACATGAAAGTCATACACATAAATGTATCAGCCCAGGGGATGGAGGGACAAGGCCAAAGATCAGACAAGAGATTGAACGAGAATGACCAAGCCACTTGAAAGTTACTCTGGCCCCAAACACTCCATTAGCACTTGTCAGCATTATCCCTCACAGAAGGAAAAAGGAAATTAGGTGCAGTTCTATTTTCTCTGAAGGTTTCAATTTTACTCAGTAATGTCAAATGTAGTACACAATGCATGTACACTACATTTTCATGATTTATGAAAAACTGAGCTTTCATAATTCTAATGATTTCTGCTGTTTCAGAAATGTATCAGTGATTCATTAATAAACTGGGGACAGAAGTGTGACATACACAACTATTACTGCAAATTTAATCAGAGTGTATCTGCTGAAAAGTATTTGGCTGATTTATTTAAAGTGTAGATATGCATCAAGAACAGCACTCCTGCCATATTAAGTTGTTAGAGCTATATTTAGAGAAAGTGCACTGATTCTAATACACAAAGTTTAAGAACCATGTGATCAGTAAATAAATCTTTAGGGATGGTTTTCAAAAACGAAACAACTCAGTGCTGAATCTTTTCCTCAAAGGTCTGTCCTCTGCCAACAACATAATTTGATATATACTTTTTACTTGGCCTGGAAATTTAGATATTATATGCTTTTCAACACTCACAGGACAGAAATTTGGTTTTGTGATTGTTTCCCATTGAAGTCAATTTTTCACCAAGATTTTCTTTATACCATTTTTCACCTCTGCATTTCTGAGAGTGTAGATGAGAGGGTTTAACATAGGTGTTATCATGGTATAAAATACAGCCACAGCTTTATCAAAGGAGAAAGTGCCCACTGGGCGCAGGTACATAAATGTGCAGGGTACAAAGAACAAGGTGACTACGGTGATATGAGAGGCACAGGTGGAGAGGGCTTTATGCCTGCTCTCCAAACTGTGAGACTTCAAATTGTACAGGATGATTACATAAGAGACCATTAGCAGGAGGAAGTTCAACAGGCAAATGAAGCCACTGTTGGCAGTGACAAAGAGACCAACACTATGGGTGTCCATGCAGACAAGTTTCAACAAAGGGTTCAAGTCACACATAAAGTGGTCTACCACATTGGGGCCACAAAAAGGAAGCCAGACAATGAAGAGAATCTGAATAGCTGCATGGACAAAGCCTCCAGCCCAAGCCACTCCCAAAAGGAGGCTGCATACCTGTCGGTTCATGATGATTGCATAGTGCAGGGGTCTACAAATGGCCACATAGCGATCATAGGCCATCACTGTGAGAAGAATAATCTCAGAACCACCAAAAAGATGTTCAACGAAGACCTGAGTCATGCACTCACTAAAAGAGATGGTTTTTCTTGGAGTCAGAGAGTCAGCCAGCATCCTTGGAGTCATGGATGAAGAATAGCAAATGTCTATAATGGACAAAAAGGACAGAAAGAAGTACATGGGGGACCCTAGGGTCCTGCTGGTTCTGATGGTGATCACAATGAGTGAGTTGCCCACCAAGGTGAACAGGTAAACAATTAAAAACACAGTGAATGAAATTTTCTGGAGTTCCTCATTTTGGGTCAACCCCAACAAGATGAACTCAGTCACATTATGCATCTTCACTGTCAATGTAGTTAGTGCAAAAATGATTATCCTTAAAAAAAAAAAGTAATATCCATTCTCAAGAGGAGTTTCATTGAATGAATAAATATGTTTTTGAAAGCTTTATTTTTCTAGTTTTATAAGAAGACAAGGTAAGCAGAAAACCACATTAAACTTTTGTTTGAGACCCAGATTCACTATGTATCCTGTTCTGGCTTCTAGATGACCATGTACCCCAGCCTGACCTCAACCTTGTGATTCTTCAGCCTCAGCCTTCCAAGTGCTAGGATTATAGGCGTTTGTCTTGACTCCTGGCTTCAACTTTATTTTTCATAATCTATACTTGACAATTTGAGTGTTCTTCTTTTGTTCTTTATAACTTCCTTGCTGTTTTCAATTTTTTACAGCAAAAAAAAAAAAAGAAAAGAAAATGCACAAATCAGAAAAGTAAAGGACCATTACCAGCCTTCATGACACAATCCATATTCTGGCAATATATACAACAGAGAGAGAGAGAGAGAGAGAGAGAGAGAGAGAGAGAGAGAGAGAGAGAGAGAGAGGCATAGAGGCATGTATTTTACTTGAGATTTTGTGGACATACTGACCAGAGACATTTCAATTTTTCTTCTAATTAGAAGTCGTACAGAAACACTCAGGGACAAAGATTTCTTCATGAGCTGTGCTTCTTTCTCCTGTGCATAACTGAAATTCTCTCAGCTTCCTTAGCACTGTAAGTGATGCTGTGCCATCTTTTCTCTTTGTTGTGATAAACGTCCACAACAGCACTTGCAGTGAGGACTCCTGTTCATCTCTACGTTCAACACCATGGATTTCTGAAGGCAAAAAGTGTGCCTTGTTGCATTTACAGTCCTATTTTTATATCTGCAATGCTGACCAATATGTAAATATTCATCAAGCACTTACTGGCAGTGGGAGAAGAAAACTAGAAGGAAAAAGAAGCAGAAAACTTTAGAGAATAAAGAGGAAAGTGATGTTTAAAAGGCACTAAAGAACAAGCAAAGAGAAGCGAGCCTAAAACACAAAACATAGTTTGGAATCCTGTGTCTAACCCCGGTAACTATAAATATTAATTCGTTTTATGTCTCTACCCTTTTTTTGCCTGTTGATAGAAAGAAGATATACTTTTAACACCATTGTGAATATAAAGTAATTTTTGCTTGACACAATTGTTATCTTTTGCAAATGCCACTAAAGAAAACTTTAATGACATTCTCTATATAACTCTAAAACACAAATATCTGACCACTTCTGATGATTGGGAAAGAAGAAAGATAAGGACAAATATCCAAAATAAAGATCATCAGATTAAAAAGAGAAAAAGAAAGAAAAGAATGAAAAGGAAGAGAGCAAAATAAACTATTAACACAAGTGTTTATGATTATTTCACTTTTTTGTTTGTGAGAGTTATTGTCATTTCTCTTTAATAATTCTTTTGCTTAAAGTATGCACAAATACAATGAAAAATATTTGCTTTAAAATTTGACTCAAACCCATTTTACTATTCAAATAATTGCTTAGAGGAGCCTATTTCTCTGGGTGGGACTAGACATTATTAACAAAAACTTTTAAGCAATGCAAAGGAAGGGGACAAGGAAAGTGGGGAACAGAACAGAAAGGAGAAAATGAGGTGAAGAGAAAGGAGAAGGAAAGATAGAACAGGAAAGGAAAACAGAGGTGCAAATGATTAAAAAAAAGAAAAGGGGGAGAAAGAGGAGCATAGTGTAATGAAAGGACTTTTTTAAGGACATGATATATTATTTCAAATAAATGTTCATCTTAACCAAATTCACTTATTGCGTGTATGTCGTTTAGTATAAGTATCAAAGAAAATATTGACAAATCAATGCCATGGATTGTTTTTCCATGCAAACTACTAAACAGAAAAGGTTTACTTTCAACTTAACATTGAAAGTTACATCAGATGGTTCCCCATAGACACAACAGAACTCAGAAAAGACTGCCTAAATTTTCTATAGCATGAACTGTGTGTAACTGTAAAAATAGTTATATCAATTTAGTATAAGAAAGAAATGAGGATAGATACAGACAGACAGAGACAGAGGCAGAGTTAGAGACAGAGATAGACATAGAGAGAGACACAGAGATCCACCAAAGGAAAGACTAATGTTTTCAGAATTGAAAACCCTGATGTAAGAAAAAGAGAAGAGAATTTTGCTTCTCTTACCCATGCTTACCACATTCTGCTTGTTCACGCCCCCTCAGGCTGGCCTGATCTTATTCAGTTAAGAAACTTCAACAGAGTGCAGATGCATTAGCATCCAAATTGTATAAATAGAATTTGGATTTGCAGAAAAGGGGATGACAAGGTTTACATAAATTTTTACACAGGAATTGAGCTGATAGTGCTGCTATAAGCTCCAAAACTAAACAGTCATTTTTAAAGCAAATTTAGCTACCAAATACCAGCAGTTGATAAAAGGATCCCTGTATGGCATATTTTCTGAAAATGATTCTTGTAGTGTTTGCTTTTTGCTTAGTTGGTTGGATTTTTCTTGATTCTTCCCATCAGTGCCTAATATGTAGCCACATTTCTGGTCCTTGGAACTTGGGCTTCCTTGTCCTAAAACATCTTTGGAACATCTAAATCCTACACATGTCTAGAAGAACTGCCTTTGAGATTTTCTCTGCGCAGAATCCCCTATAGCCCACAACTTCTCAGTTTCTTTGGTTCTCACAGATAAATACCTGGCTTTTCTGCAATGGTGGAACTTCCTTCTAAAATAAATACTCCAGAAAAGAGCAATTAATTGCAGTAACCTTTGCCAAAATGTCAATCAAACTTTTCTCTTACCCTTGAATTGTGTCTCTGCTGATAAATAATGTTCTTCATAAATGTTTAGAAATTTATATGACAAACCCAAAATAAAAGTATAAAAAAACTAAAAGGTGGGTAAGAGTAAGTACGGAGTGGCAAAGGCAAGTGAAAAGAGGCCAAGAGACCCACAAAGCTGTATAAAGAGCAGAAGAAGTTGAAAAGGGAACCAATTTATGTTATGTACATGGTACAATTCCCAGAGAGGAATGACAGTGATCACTATGTACTACAAACATGTAAGGATAAAAAGTAAAAATTGAAGAAAAAAAAGGACCTAAATTAAATAAGAGTTAGAACTCATCCACAAGGCTGAGATAATTATTAAATGATGGTTAGAAGTTGAATGATTTATCTCTTTCATGGATAAATTTTCTTTAAACATCTAAAATGCAGCAGGCATGAAGTTGTTCAGTAGTAATAACAACTAGTTATTCAATACCATAAGCCAAGTTCTGTATTAAACATGCTACGTGCATTGTAGTGGGTGATAGTAAATATTTATACCATTTCATAAACCGAGTCACAAGTAGTTTAATTAATTTACCCAATATCAAAATTTAATAAGGGGCAGAGCAAACATTTAAATTCCAAAAGTCAACCTTCCACCAAAGCAAAGTGCATACATCCTCATACTACAAAACTTCAAGTATTATATAAAAAGATAATGGTGAGCCCCATTTTTCAAAAAAATGACTGTATGCTGCATGTATGTGTGTCCAGTCAGAGTGGATGGAAGTGCACAGGAAGATTTTCTTAGGGAGATGATGTTGAAGTTAAAGCCAAAAGGCTGATATGAGACAAATGACTGGTACTTGGAGAGGCCAGGCTTTGAATTCACCTGGACCACCTCTCCTGGCGAGAGTGCAAAAGCTACCTGTAGCAGCCCTTTCTGTGCATTTTTAGTCTTCAGTTTAAAACTCAATCCTCTTGTCCAAAAAATTTCTAGGGTGGGCTGTGGAGATAGCTCAATATTCTAAAAGCCTACCTGGCAAACACAAAAAAAAAACTGGGTTTAATCCCTAATATTATGCTGGCTCAGGAACTGGGCATGGTGGTGCATGCTTTTAATCCCATTGCTGGGAAAGCTGAGACAGAAGGATCACCACAAGTCTGAACTGCTTAGTGAGACCTTGTATGAGAGAGAAGAGAGACAGACAGACAGACAGACACAGACACAAACAGAGACAGACAGAGAGAGAAAAACCCAAATATTTTGAGAGTATTATGATTTTTCTCTGTTAGTCTCAATTACATGGCAATACCTCAAGCAGAATTGCTCAAATGTATGGAACAAATGAAGACTTCCAGCTGTAATAGATCAGCCACCCATAAAGCAAGGCAGTCATTAAGAAATTGAGTAGGGGACACACTGAACGAGAAAGGACAAATGTCTAACATGTGATGAATCAATAAGATTTCAAAACTGAATTAAAGTACTTCACCTTATTCAGCCATATTTTTCTAATCTTAAAAATCCACATATATGGTAATAGGTGCAACTAACTTGAAGGCAACACTACTAAATACAAGCACTGTGAGATTCACATTATTTTGTTTAGTGAAATTCTGTATCATTTGAAATTTTTCTCTTTAAATACTATTTGCAATGTCTTAGAAATAAAAAAGGTAAGCCTGTAATCTCAGCTCTTGGGAGACTGTAAACAGGTGGATCACCATGAATCCGATCTGGTAGTGAGACCCTAAACACTCTGTAGACCCTTCTCTAAAATAAAAAATAAGATAAAATAAAATAAAAAATAAAGTTAAAATGTGAAATTGATTTGCTGGGATTGTTCCAAGGATTAATTAAATTCTTAGAAACAAATTAATAAAGGCACATATTTTGAACTAGCTTGAAAAACACCCACATTCTCAAACCTTAGATGAAATTTCAATAGTAGATTTAAGAATCCATTTTTAAGCAAATAAAGACATTTAACTTCTTAGATATTCCTCATGTACTGTTTCCTACCATAGGCCAACTTACCTAAACATTCCATCTCCCTAGACCTGTTTGCCCTATAGGTACCTAGGGCTGTATCTTGATGTACCTTCTCTACATTTAGACAGCAAGCCCACTGTTGCATCACAGGTGATGTCTATTGCTAGAAGTGTGGAAAGTTTGCACACTTTCAGCAGTAGTGAAAAGCTTCTATGGAGACTCTGGTCTACACTCCATGTGTATACAACAATTGTAGGAGTGTAAAACAGAGGTCACACAAAATGCATTCATTTTTACATCACATGGCAGTATCAGAATCAATTTTCTAAAATTAAATGGATGCTGCTATGGAGAAGGAACCTCTCTAAACTGTTGGTGAGAATACAAACTGGTATAACCACAGTGAAAATCAGGATAAGATTCCTCAGAAAACTAAAACCAGAAATTTACTCAACTACTCCCCTACTAGGTATCTTGTGGAAAGTGGTAAATACATCATACTACAGCAAAACAGGCACACACATGGTCATGGCTGTATAATTCATGATGTCTAAATCTTGGAAGCAATCTGAATCTCTATCCACAGATGAGTGAATAAAGAACATATACACACAAGGAAATTCTCTTCTGCCCTAAAGAATGATAAATGTAAGTCATTTGTAGGAAAATGGATGCATCTTGAGACCATAAAGTTAAATGAAATAACACATAGGCTTGAATATTACATGATTTCTATTATATGAGAAATCCAAATTATACAGGAGAAAAGTACAAGATGGAAAATTAGAAATAATGAAATAGATCTTTCCAAAATAGGAAGGACATCAAGAGATACAGAGAGGCAGTTGGCAGGACAGGAAAAGCAGTTGAAAGAAATGAATGAAGATGTGATATGTACCTGTATCAACTCAACACTGGAGTGTAAACCTTATGTCCTGCAAACATGTACCAATAGAATATAAAATATAATGTAAATTATATATATATACATATATATATATGTATATATATATATATGAGGTGTGGGTGTGTATTGTGTGTATATATATGTGTGTGTAGTGTTGTGTCACTCATTTAATCTACATTTACCTAATTACTAATAAGAGATTACACTACCTTTATATTTAACCACCTTACTAGAAACATTTTTTCACTGTGAAGCTCTCTGGGAGAAACAATTTAAAAGAATGATGCTTGCCCTGGCCGCGCTGGCACGTGATGCACTCCATCGGAGCTGCCTGCACCCTGCACACAGAGCAGCCAGAATCCTGAGGATGAACCCAGCGCTGACTCCTGCAAGGTCCCAGCAGCAGCAGCAGCAGCGGGGGCTACAGAGAAAGAGAATTAAAAAGGAAAACTGATCCTTTCTGCAGCTGATGGTGTAATTGTTTTTTGATGCTAGTGTTTCCGGAAGAACGTTCAATGCCCAGGGAATTTCAAACACTGATGCTCATAATCTTCACTCCTCTCCTGATCACTTTAGAATTAGAATTGCCAGAACTAAAAAGGAAAACTGGTCTTCTCTGCAGCTCAATTTATAATTGCATTTTGATGCTAATGTTACTGGCAGAAGCTTGCAAGTCTAGGAACTTTCAAACCATGCTGCTCATAGCCTTCAGACCTCTTCTGAACACTTTAGAACTAGGATTCCCAGAGAGAACTTGGACTCACTTACTGGACACCTCCAGACCCCGTCGACGCCCTGCTTGTGTGAGAATTTCTGCTGCGCTCCCCAGAACCCTCTAGCCAGAGCCCAGATCTGGCGTGTGTGTGAGAACTTCCACAACAATCACCAGACAACTTCATCCCAAGCCCAGGCTTGGCATGTGGAGACTTTATTCATGCCCTTGCCAGATCCCTTTCCAGTCAGAGTGAAGGCCTGGCATGCTGCACCAGGAAGAAGAAGCTGAGCACAGCAGCAAGAACAAAGCCAGACACATCTCAGTGAGTTTGAGTTTGGAAGATGCGAACCCGGTAAGCTGAGGCAATCAGCTAGACCCAGATCTGTGAGAATATCCTCTTTATTTCTCTCATGATTAGAGAGGGTATAACAGGTACCAGTGTGAATTAGTCTGTTTAGAAGACGACATGTACAACAAGCAAAGGTGACAAGACAGAATTTACAGTAAATAACTTGAATACAAATTCCCAATTTCATATCTGCTTAGCTACACAGACATAATGTATGTTTTTACATTCTAAAAAATAATAATAATAAAGTAAAACACAAACCATTAGTTACAAAAGGTTCTCAATTGCTAAATATCAATATCCATTATTAGTGTTATTAATTATAGTTCTGTAAATACAAAACTGTAACTGCCTTAACAACCCAATCTCACCTGGGTAAGAATTTCAGTAGGTGCTAAGGTTATAACTACATGAAAGCTCCACAACAAAGGTCAGAGGATAATGCTAAGGAGCAATATACATTCTCAAAACCTGACACCAACCAGAACAAATTCAGGAGACAAAATTGGGAATCACGCAACTGAAATCTCTCAGATAACAATGTCTGGAGTAAAGAAACAACTACATAAAAATATACAGGAAATCAGACCAGAAATAACCACTGAGGTTAAAAAAAAATTATAACTATAGTGAAAGAAATACTGTGCTTCTAAAGAAGACATTGATAAAATGAGGAATATAGAAAAATGATGGAATCTTTAATAAAAAAGTAAGAAATAGAAACAAGAAAGCAGATGCGAAGCGATATAAATGAAATTAAAAACTCAAGAACAAGCATGAAAAACCGTTTCAGTGAAAGTGAAGATAGACTTTCAGATCTTGAACACACAGTTGCAGCTAATGAAAAGGTACGAAAAGATCTCTTAAAAACAACTACGATTCACTAAAAGTAATTCCACATCTGAAAGATGATGGAAAGGTAAACGTGAGACTTATAGGCATCAATGAGAAAGAAGCAGTCAATAAAAATGATATAACAGGGATATTAGCAGAAATAATACCAGAAAACTTCCAAATACTGGGAAACAATCTGACATTCAGTTACTCAAAGCATATAGAACTCCAAATGACATCAACCCAATTAAAACCACGATCAGACATAGAATACTCAAGATCCGAGAAATCCAGCAGAAGAACAATATGCTAACAGCTGCTGGGGAAAAGAAGCAGATTGCATTTAAAAGACAACCCATCGGAATAATAGCAGATTTCTCTTAACAAACCATCAATTCAAAAAGATCATGGAGAAGAGTACTTCAAGTCCTCCATGAAAACAAATTCCAGCCCAGCCTACTATATCCTGCAAAACTCTCTTTCAAGCTTGATGGAGAAGTGAAATACTTCCATGACAAAACAACTAAAGAATTTCATGATGACAAAGCCAACCGTACACAGGATCCTGAAAGATGTTCTAGAAGGGGACCAAAATGATCAGAACTCCATGAATGAGATCAGAAGCAACCAACTAAATAAGGCAAACAATTAAACACAGGAGAAAAAGAAGTAAAATACAACAGGTAAATAACATGTCAATCCTAAATCAATATATTTCAATTATAACCATCAATGGGAATGGACTCAATTCACCAATTAAGAGAAATAGACTGGCACCGTGAATTAGGAAACAAAGTCCAACAATCTTCTGTATACAAGAAGCATACTTAACTCATAAAGAAATTCATAGGCTGAAAGTCAAAGGATAGAAAAGAATATTACATGCCCCAGCAACTCAGAAAAAAGCAGGGGTAGCAATCCTGTTCTCCAACAGTCTCAACTTCAAACCAAGAATGATCAAATGAAATAAAGAAGTACACTATATACTGATTAGGGGAAAAATTCAAGAGGAAGAGGTAGCACTCATAAATGTATAAGCTCCAAACACTGGAGCACCCAACTATATAAGACAACTATTAATGGACATGAAAAGTCTAATATCCAATACCACAATCTTAACAGAAGTCCTGAACACCCCCTTATTCCAACAGGTCAACCAGATGAAAAAAAATTAGCAAAGAAGAAGCAGAATTACACCAGAGCTTCAAAGGAATGGACTTAGTGGACACATACAGAGTGTTCCACCCAACCACAGCTCAATATACATCTTTTTCACCTGCATATGGGTCATTTTCTAAAATATACTACATACTGGTCCATAGGTCATGCTTAAGTATATGCAAGAAAACAGAAATTATCCTATGCACATTATCTGACCGCAGCACAATGAAACTGAAAATGAACGACAAACAAAATCAGAAAAACCTCATACATATATGGAAATTAACACTTTAATCAGCAACCAATGGGTCACAGATAAATTTAAACAAGAAATTCAACAATATTTATAACTCAATGAAAATTCAAACACAACTTATCGGAATTTATGGGATGCAATTAAAGCAGTCCTCAGAGGGAAATATATAGCTGTGAAAGCACACATGAGGAAAACAGAATGGGAACAAAGAAACACCCTGTTTCACCTTCAACATCTAGAAAAGGAAGAGCCAACCAAACACAGAGCACAAAGAGGGTAAGAAATGATAAAGATTAGAGCAAAAATTAATTCAGTTCAGACGAAGAAAGCAGTTAGAAGAATTAATGTATCAAAAAGCTGCTGTTTTTAATGACTAAATAAAATCGATAAGCCCCTATTTAACCTGATCAAAAAGAGGAAAGAAAAAATTCAAATACAATCGACAAGGAATGAAAAAGGTGTAATCACCACAGATACAAGGGAAATTCAGATGATTATTGATAGCTACTGTTAGAATCTTTACGCTCACAGAATAGAAGACATAGATGGAATGGACAGATTCCTAGAAAAGTACAAATTACCAACATTAAATCAAGACCATATAACAGCTCTCAATAACCCAATAACAGCCAATGAAATATGAAATGTAATAAAAAAAACTACCGAAAAAGAAAAGTCCAGGTGTTTCTGAATTCTACAAGAAATTTACATAAGATATAACTCTGATACTCCTCAAACACTTCAATGAAATGGAAAAGGAAGCAATCCTCCCAAAATCATTCCTGGAGGCAAGTATTATGCTGATTCCAAAACCAGGGAAAGATGCAACTAAAAAAACCACTACAGGCCAATCTCCCTAATGAACGTAGATGCAAAAATCCTCAATAAAATCCTAGCAAATAGAATACAGCAAATCAAGAAGATTATAAACCATGACCAGGTAGGATTCATCCCAAGGATGCAAGGATGGTTCAATATACGCAAATCCCTCAACTACACCATATCAGTAGAGAAAAATCTAGAAACCACATGATCATTTCAATTGATGCAGAAAAGGCTTATGACACAGTTTAACACTCACTCATGTTCAAAGCTCTCCAGAAAATTGGAATATAAGTCCTCTAATTCAATCTGATAAAGCCATCTATAACAACCCAATGCTAATATAATTTTAAACGGGTAAAAACTGAAACTTTTACTCTTAGATCTGGTACAAGACAAGGATGTCCTCTATCACCAGTCATATTCAACATAGTTCTGAAATCATTAGCTAAAGCCATTAGACAAGAGAAAGAAACAAAAGGAATAAGAATAGGTAAAGAAGAAGTTAAATTATCATTATTTGTAGATGACATAATACTTTAATTGGAAGACAGAACAAAACTCCACCAAGAAGCTACTAGTATTCATACACAAATTCAATATCATAGCAGGATATAAAGTCAATACCCAAAAGTCAGTAGCATTCCTCTACACAGACAACAAACACACTGAGAGGGAAATTATAGAAACAATACCTTTTACAACAGCACTGCAGAAAATGAAATACCTAGGAATACATCTAACTAAAGAAGTCAAAGATCTTTTCCAGGAAAACTACAGTACTCGTACAAAGGTGATCATAGAGGATTTCAGAAAATGAGGAGATATTCCCTGCTCCTGGATAGGAAGAATCAACATTGTAAAGATGGACATACTCCCAAAATTGTTGTACAGATTTAATGCAATACCTATCAAACTCCAACAGCACACCTCCCAGACCTAGAGAAATAGTTTCTAAAATTTATTTGGAGCCAGAAAAGACCTAGAATAGCAAAGGCAATCCTAGACAACAAAGACGAGGCAGGAGGCATTACAATTCCTGACTTGAAATTATACCAAAAAGCTACTGTGATAAAATCAGCATGGTACTGGCAACGAAAGAGACCTAAGGATCAATGGAATAGATTAGACAATGCAGAAACCTCTACTTCCCATTATGGCTGTGCATCCTGAAGTGTAGGGGAATATGTAAAGCACCTGCATTCCTCCAGAGCAAGATTCCCACAATGATTCAATGTGATTTATACAATGGGTGAAGAGCAATGGGGAGGGTCCTAATCTTCTTGATGATTCACAGCATTCTGTTTTCCAATTTATTATAAAGGATTTTTGCATCAATGTTCATTAAGGATATTGACTTAAAGATTTCTTTCTTGGTTGGATTTTTCTCTGATTTTGAATCAGGGTAATACAGGTTTGCAAGAAAGATTTTGAAAGTACTGTTTCCCTTTTAATTTCTTAAAGAGTTTTAGCATTAATTGCATTAGCTAATCTCTAAATTTCTTCTGTCAGTGAATTCTTTGCTGGCAATTTTTTAATTACATTTTCAGTTTCATTGGCTTTTATTGTTTTTTTAATAATTTTTTATCTTCCTGATTCATTTTTTTTGCAAAAGTCCACAAAATGTTTATCATTTGCAATTATGTAGAGAATACTGTACCAAGAAATTATTATCTGAATCTTACTTAAGGGTGTTATGGAAATCAGTTTAAAGGGTCAGTTTCTTAAAAATAGTCTCACTTGTATCTTGAAATGTGTCCATTTATTCTGTGTTTTCCATCTTTTTAGAATAGAACTTCTCATAGTAAGTATTGATCTCATGTATTTCTTTTTTTTTTTTTATCTCATGTATTTCTGTGGGACCCATTGTGATTTTCTCCTTTTTGTTCCTAATTGCTGGCATTTGTGTTTTTACTTTCCTCTTTGAAGGGCTTTGCCAGTCCTTTATCAGTTTTATTTATTCTTTCAAATAATCATCTTTTCAATTCATTAATTTATTGATTCTTTGCATTATTTAATCTACATTTAATTAGTTTCTGCTCTTATCTTTAAAATTTCCTCATTCTTAAGGCCAACAAGACAGCTCAATGTCTAAAACAACTTCTTAGGCAAGTTCAGGCAGGGGACCATGGTACAATCCCCAGCAACCCATGCTGCAGCAGCCCTGCCCTCAGGGCAGGCTGAGCCAGCCTCCCCAAAAAAAATAAATAAATACATAAAAAATTTCCTTACTCATACAAGTTTTGTGTTTGGTTTGTGCTTTTCATGGAGGTTTGAGATTCAACATTAGGTTATTTGAACTCATCCTGTCTTCATATGTAAGTTCCTTGCTATAAATTTCTCTCATGGGACTGTTTTCATTGTATACCATAAATTTCAGTATGTTCTATTGGCATTATCATCTAATTGTATATACTGATTAACTTCATCTTTAATTTCCTCTATGATGTTTTGGTTGTTCAGAAGGATGTTGTTTAAATTCCATGTCTTAACGCAGTTTTTGTGGTTTGCTTTGTCATTGATTTCCAGGTTCATTGTCCTGTGATCAGAGAGCATGTATTATATGATTTTATTTTTTTTTATTTTTTTTCTTTTCAAAGTTTTATTGATAAACATATAGCAATGAGACAGTTTCAAATCAAATCGAAAGTACAGTTTCAACAAATAATACACTGCATATATTCTTCTTAGTGGTTAATTGCTGTACAAGATGCAGACTTGTGATCCTACTTACAAACACCATTAGAAAAAATCATTCTATTCATTAAGAGAATGCAACTATATATCTATCCCAACCACTTTGAATACACAGATACAAAATGGACATTCATAGTTATACCCCAATTTTTTTTAAGTTCCATTGTTGAATATTATAGGTGTGTAAACTCAGCAAAATATTCTAAAAGAGTACAGAAGCCCATAATATCATTGGATCTTCTGTTTAACTGGCAATGTCTATATGATTTTAATTCCTCTGCATTTACTTAAGCTTAATTTGTCAGCTAATATAGGATCTATTTTGGATAACATCCCATGTACAGTTAAGAAAATGTATTCTAATATTTTCAGATTGAACACTCTGTAGACGTCTACCAAGTCCATTTCTTCATAGGCTTAGTTTAATTCTAATATTCCTGTTTTGACTTTTTGTCTATTTATTCCACACATCTGTGAGGGTTCAGTATTAAAATACCCCACTACACTTGTGTTAGTTCTTATTTGATTTTTCATTTCAGTTGATATTTGTGTTATATAGTGAGGTGAACCTGTGTCTGGTACATAAATATTTATAATTGTCATCTCTCCTTGTTGGGGTTTACTCTTAACAAGTATATAGTGACCTTCTTTGTATCTTTTAATCAGGTTTGGCTTAAAGTTTTTATTATCTACAAATACCATTGCTACCTCTAATCTTTTTCTGGGTTCCTGTGGCATGGAAATTTTTTCATCTTTAAATTTTTCTTTTCTTTTTTTTTTCTTTTTGTGGTACCGGGAATTGAACTCAGGACCTTATATTTGCCAGGCAAGCGCTTATTCTACTGAGCTATCGCCCGGGACCTTCATCTTTAAACTTTTAGTCTATGAGTTTATTTTTCAGTTAAATGTGTTTCAGATATGCAGCACATTGTTGGATCTTGTTTCTTAATCTATCCTGCCAGTCTGTTTAATTCGATTGGTGAATTGAGACCACTTACATTGATGCCTGTAACTGATATTTACTGGTTTTACTTTATCATGTTGTTTCATCCCTGCCTTTCTGTCTGTACTTAAGTTCTTTCCCTACCTAGAATCTTTCTACTGGTGTTCCTGTCTTTGTGGTCTTACTTTTCTTTTTCTAGCATGTCTTTCAGAGTATTCTGTAGAGATGGTTTGGTGCTCATACATTTTGTCAGTTTTTTTACCACAAAAGTATCTTATTTCTTCATCAATTTCAAAAGATATTTTTGCTGGACTCATCAATCTGGGTTGAACATCGTTTCCCTTGAAGGCTTAAGTATGTCACTCCACGCTTGTCTTTTGTTGTTGTTCTTGTTGTTGTTGTTTGTTGTTGTTGTTGTTGTTGTTGTTGTTGTTTTTAACCAGGAGTTGAACTTAGGAAGTTACAGTTCCAAAGAAGGTGTTAATGCTGCTGTGATAGGCCCAGACCTCCAAGCTCTTGAGCTTAGGATTTGTGTTGAGAACTCTGATGTGATCCTGATGTGCTTTCCTTCATAAGTGATATGTTTCTTTTTTTCTATTTGCTCATAATATTTTTTTCTTGTGCTGAATTTCTGGAATCCTGATCATTATATACTTTGGTGTGGACTTATTTTGGTCATGGATATGTGGAATGTTATGTGCTTCATTTATTCGTATGTCAATTTCTTTATCCATTTTAGGGAATTTTTCTGCCATATTTCTGTGGCAAGGTTTTTAGTGCTTTGTGCTGCCTCCAGCTTTGTCTGATTCAAATCAGTCTTATGTTAGTCTTTTTTGCTCCATCTGGTAACTGCCGGATTGATTTTTTTCTGGTCTCAGGGTTTTTAAGCACCTTTCTTTTTCTGGTTGCTAGCTGCATTCCTTTTTTCTAGATCTGATATTACCTTCATTTAATCTGCTGTGTATACGTTCAGTGGAGTTTCTAATGCCTGCATTTCTGTTTGCATCTGTTTCACTGATTCTATTTCTGGTCTATGTTTCTTATGTATTTCTTGTCTATGTCTATGTTCATTGTTTTCATCACTTTTCTTTTTTAAAAAAATTTTAGACTATGGCGGTTGGAGGGACAGCGGTGCACACACGTCCTGCTGGAGAGAGCTGGATTCTCGTTTCAGGTCACCATCAGAAAAACTAAGTTTGGCATACAGTAAGGATCAGGAGATCTGATCCTGATTGCAGAACTGTCCTTGATTACAGAGTCTTGGGTTGTGTCTTCTACTTCTTCCTTCCAGACCACCCTGAAGACCTGTAAGATTCCACTTGGGAAATTATTTGCAGTTCTTGGAAAGGAAAGAAGGAAGATTGTTGGTTGGAATAAAAACAGGGTTGAATGAGTTCCAGAAAGCAGGGTTCTCAAACTCGTGGACAGCAATCTGCAGAAGAAGACAACTTCAAAAAGCCATCCCGAAGCAATATGCAGAGAAGTAAGAAGAGAGGGGCCTCCTCAGGAAAGAAGGCAGCTGGTCCACAGCCAAAGAATCTTGAGCCAGCTCTTCCAGGAAGATGGGGTGGTCGCTCCGTGGAGAACCCTCCTTCAGGATCTGTGAGGAAGACAAGAAAGAACAAGCAGAAGGCTCCTGGGAATGGAGATGGTGGCAGCACCAGTGAAGCACCCCAGCCCCCTCGGAAGAAAAGGGCCCGGGCAGACCCCACCGTTGAAAGTGAGGAAGCATTTAAGAATAGGATGGAAGTTAAAGTGAAGATTCCTGAAGAATTAAAACCATGGCTTGTGGAGGACTGGGACTTAGTGACCAGGCAGAAGCAGCTCTTTCAACTTCCTGCTAAGAGAAATGTAGATGCCATTCTGGAAGAATATGCTAATTGTAAGAAATCACAGGGAAATGTTGATAATAAGGAATATGCAGTTAATGAAGTTGTGGCAGGAATAAAAGAGTATTTCAATGTGATGTTGGTCACTCAGCTGCTCTACAAATTTGAGAGGCCCCAGTATGCTGAAATCCTCTTGGCTCACCCTGATGCGCCAATGTCCCAGGTTTATGGAGCACCACACCTATTGAGATTATTTGTGAGAATAGGAGCGATGTTGGCCTACACGCCCCTTGATGAGAAGAGCCTTGCACTATTGTTGGGCTATTTGCATGATTTCCTAAAGTATCTGGCAAAGAATTCTGCATCACTGTTTACTGCCAGTGATTACAAAGTGGCTTCTGCTGACTACCATCGCAAAGCCCTGTGAGGGTCTACTGACCGCTCACCACTGATGTCTGCTATCTGTAAACACTTTCTGTTCTTAGTCTTCTACTTGTATAATTGATGTTCTTTAAAATTGTCAGCGTATAACAGGGCTTATGTTTCAGTTTGTTTTCTGTTCTATTTTAAACAGAAAATAAAAGGAGTATAAACTCCTTTCCTCATTTCAAAGTTGCTACCAGTGTATGCAGTAATTAGACAAAAAACATTCAGTAGACCATTTTATTGCCTAGTTGACAACATTGCTTAAATGCTGGTGGTTCTATCCCTTTGACACTACACAATTTTCTAATATGTGTTAAATGCTATGT
>NW_004524930.1:844967-847067 GCF_000260255.1 Octodon degus
GGCTGGCATGTGGTGCTGGGGGATTGAACCACGGTCCCTGTGCTTTGCTAAGCTTGTTCTAAGTAGGTGCTTTAGACCACTGAGCCATCTCACCAGCCCTCCATCACTTTTCTTTTTTAATTTTTTATTCATTTTAATTAGAAAATACAATAACAATGAAACAGTTTCAAAACATGTTAGTAGACAGTTACAATAATTAGTACATTACATACCGTTGTCTTCACAGTGGTTATTCAGAGGACAAGATGCAGATATGCTATCTTATGTAAATATTAGTATAAACCTTTCTTCTCATTTAACTAAGTGAAAGTAGCTGCATACCTATCATATTTTGTATGTGCATATTTTTTAACTACAAAATTGTCCTTTATTTATATCCCCTTTTTTTGTTTTGTTTTATCAAAGATGGGTGTTCCATTGCTGTTAGAGAAGCTACATTTGCAGAAGTCTTTAAAGGATCTTTTCCTACTTGCTGCCAGTTCAAATATTGAAGATAGTTAAATTCAGAAAAATAGCCCAATATATTCCATCACTGTTCTTGGCTCGCCTGTTTGTTTATCTGTGTCTGCCTTAGTGTTTTTAATTTACCATTTCCTTTTTTGCAATTTAGAGACTATGTTTTCTATAGTATCTTCTATTTAATTTGTCAGTTTTGCTGCTATCTTTTGAGAGAGAGATTTTTGTGTCCAATTCCTTCTAGCTCTATGTTTTAGACTCATCTTAGGTGGACTGGGCATTTGGGATTGCATTTTGCTTCTTCCTGTTGTCATGTTATATTTTATATTTTATTGTGTTTTTATGTTAATGCTTTTAACTTTCTAATATTAGTCTTAATCATTGTGGTCAAGGCTTTCCTAAGAAGTGGTTTTTTATCCACTTGTCTCCATTTGGTGGTACCACTATCCAACAGCAATATAGTAAGGGAGGAGTGTGAATTTACATTCCTTTCATGGACACTGCCATCCCCACGCAATATCAAGAGTGCTAGGCACATACTTACACTTCTATCACTTTTATCACACTCCTGTGCACAATGCAGGAGGCACATGGTGTAGACTTACAATATTTCTGTCGACACTGCCAGCGCCATCCAGAGGACAATGGAGTAATCTCAGGGAATAGGTTTCTACTCTTTCTGCCAATTTCATCATCCTGGAGCAATGGCAGAGGCAAAGGATGTGGGCTCACATTCCTCTCACTGCTGCTACTATCACGATAACTGATATTGCCTTTTCTCTTATTCGTGTGTGTGTGTGTGTGTGTGTGTGTGTGTGTGTGTGTGTCTGTGTCTGTGTGTGTCTGTGTGTGTGTGTTGTGTGCTGTGTGTATTACGGATGATTGTTCTCAAGAATATTACAGCAAGTTACATTTCCACCTTTTTTAAAATTTTGAAGGGAGATCTTACTAAATCACCAAATTACCCATGCTTCACCTGAAACTTTAACCCTCCTATTCCAGTCTCTCACAGAGGGAGAATTATACACCTACTCTGTTGTGAATATCTGGCTGGGATCTTGCCATATGCGATGATTAGGGGGGACCTGGAAGACATTATTCCAAGTAAAATTAGCTGGATACAAAGACATACACTCCACAATGTCACTTATATATGGATTATAGGAGTCAAAATAATATAAATAGAGAGGAAAATGGTGATCACTGAAGGAGAGGTGGAGACATGTTGATCAAAAAATATAATATTTCAGTTATAACTCAACAAATTCTAGCCATCTACAGTACATAATGAGTGGTGATGTATGCTTAATTTCTAAATGTCATTACACAAGGTGTGCAATTATCTAATCATCACAGTGTACAATATTTGTCACAAAATTATTTCAAACTAAAATCATAATTATAAATAACATCTACTATAAATTTTATGTTCTTACAGTTTTGGATCTCAAGCACACAACATTGGGTTTCCTCCCAGTACCGAAGGAAAAAAAAAAATTGGGTTTCCTGAAAAGGTTTAATATTAATAAGAAAGCAAGTTTTTATATAATGTTTTTTTATTTTATTTTTTTTTCAACAAATAATACACTGCATATATTCTTCTTAGTGGTTAATTGCTGTACAAGATGCAGACTTGTGATCCTA
>NW_004524930.1:855657-860769 GCF_000260255.1 Octodon degus
CGTACTGAAGTTCAGGTGGAGCTCTACAGAGTTTGGAGTTATCCAGCTGCGTCTGGCTTAGGTATGGCTGCTGTGCTCAGCTCCTTCCCGCTGCGGACCTGGGCTAGGATTGGGTCTGGAGCTTCCCAGAACTCGGCAGAAATTCCTACTCGGCGGGAGGGGTGGGGCAGGTAAGGTGGAGTCGGGGGGGCGGCCCGAGGGGGCGGGAAAGGGTCCGGCCCACACTGCGCCTGGGCTGGGACTGGTCCCACTGGCACAGGGTAGCAGGAAGCTCTCCACACACTCTCCGGACCTGGGCTAGGACTGGGTCTTGCTATTAACGTTTGTCTCTGAGTTTGTTGCCATATCTGCAAGGTGGACAAAATGAAAATCAACAACATAGGTTATTTTAGGTATTAAATGGAATTGTATGTGCAAAGCACTCTGCCTTTCCCACACCAATTAATTACTAGAGGCCATGTATTTATTACCAAATAATATGAAGCTAATTGAAGCTAAAAAAAAAGCAACATAAACTATTTTACATTCTAATCCCCAATGTTCAGTTATCCCTCATATTAACTGTGGTCAATAGTCTTCTTACTGCTATTTTTTTCTCTAAATGTCAAGGCACTTCCCCAAAAGAAACAATGACTTTATAAAAGTGGTACCCAAAGGTTCTAACTTCCTTACATTCTTCTTCATCATTCCACTCTTATTCTCAAAGACCTGCACACATTCCAAGTTTCTAAAGTTTAGGACAAAATTATTAGATTTACTTCTGTGGCCTCTATACACATCTTAAATCTCCATTTTCTACTTTAACTGTTGACAGGTACTGAATCTACTACTTCAAACAAATAAAGATGATTAAATGTACACATATGACTTCGTGTCTTATCAGTTTATAGTTCTTCACTTTATTCTCTGAACAGAGGCTTCTTCTGAGAGATAAAAGGATAATCTTCAAGAATCAAGAACATCCATTTCCATCTCAAAGAAGCCAGCTAAGAATTCACAGGTGAAATTAATCTAACCATTAATTATTTGTCACGATGATGAAGTATAATTAATTCAAGAATGAAATAAGTCTTTTTTAAGGTAATGTAACTAGTATGGGAAACACATGGAGAATAGAAACAATGTCACAGAGTTTGTTCTACTGGGGCTTACACAGAATCTGAAGATGCAAAAAATGGTATTTGCTGTATTTTTAACCATCTATATTATCTCCATGGTAGGAAATGTGCTGATTGTGGTCACCATCACTGTCAGCCCATTGTTGGGGTCCCCTATGTACTTCTTCTTGGTCCAGCTCTCCTTCATTGATGCCTGTTATTCCTCTGTCAATACCCCTAAACTGATTGCAGATTCACTGCATGAAAAGAAGACCATCCTATTCAATGGATGCATGACACAAATTTTTGGGGAGCATTTTTTGGGAGGTGCCGAGGGTATCCTGCTGACTGTGATGGCCTATGACCGCTATGTGGCCATTTGCAAGCCTTTGCACTATGCAACCATCATGAACCAGAGATTGTGCAACCTTCTAGTGGGAGTGTCCTGGGTTGGAGGCTTTCTTCACGGAGCCATACAGATCCTATTCATCTTCCGGTTGCCCTTCTGTGGCCCTAATGTCATAGATCACTTCATGTGTGATCTGAACCCCTTGCTCAACCTAGCCTGCACTGACACCCACATGCTCGGGTTATTCGTTGCTGCCAACAGTGGCTTCATCTGTCTGTTGAACTTACTCCTGCTGTTGGTCTCTTATGTGATTATCCTGAACTCCCTAAAAAGCCACAGTTTGGAGGGGAGAAGCAAGGCCCTCTCCACCTGTGCCTCTCATATCACAGTGGTTGTCTTATACTTTGTTCCCTGCATCTTTGTGTACATGAGACCAGCAGCTACTTTGCCCATTGATAAGGCAGTTACTGTGTTCTACACCATGATAACTCCCATGTTAAATCCCTTAATCTATACTCTAAGAAATGCTCAAATGAAAAATGCCATTAGGAAGCTGTGTAGTAATAATGTTATTTCAGATGACAAATAAATATGGTTGAATCTCTACAGTAATTGAGCTTCAGCAAAAGCATGTGACAGATATGGTCACCAAGATTTAGAAAATATCAAGTGGGGTAATTTACAGATTTTTCATTAAAAGAAGTAGAAATTGTGTAATAAAGAGGAGAAAACCTAACCCAGGACTGTTCTGCATATATGAGAAATTCTGCAAAATTAGGGATTAGTTTTTCTCTAAAAATATAATTCAATTTC
Source organism: Octodon degus (assembly GCF_000260255.1). Lineage (NCBI taxonomy): Eukaryota > Metazoa > Chordata > Mammalia > Rodentia > Octodontidae > Octodon > Octodon degus. The sequence continues at coordinate 857,917 of NW_004524930.1, forward strand.
TTTACAAATAATAGCATAATAACAATAGTCAATTTACTTTATTTTCAGAGTACAAGACAGACAAAAACTCTTTCTTACAAAAATAGAAAATATTTTGGTCAATGAACTAAGATAAAATAGTAGTACAAAGTAAATGATATGGCATACATAAAAATACTTGTAAGCAACAAAATAGGTAATTTAGAGCTTTACTTGAACTTCCTACTTTCAATTTATCTGTCATATTTTATATATGTATATCATAGCATATAGATATTATATATACTATATATGTAAAATCTAATATAAAATGAATTTTCTGTTATTTCAATGTGTTCATTCATAGATTTTATTCTAATAAAAATAATAAAATACATTCGTATTGAGTGGTAATCTATAATGCTCCAGAGGTAAGCATTGCTATTGTCCTCATCTTATAAATGAGGAAACTGAAATGAAGGTGAAGTTATCAAAACAGACATATTAGTGAGTCATTATCTAAAATATTATTGATTTCCCATCCCAAATATTTTACTGTTATGACACTATTGTAAGAATGATACTATCATATGAATGATAACATAAAAGTCTTGATAATTATACTATTTACCATTTGAATCCAGCATTAATATTGGTAGATATTAATTTATTTTGTATTGCTAAAATATATTTTATTAATATTTCTACTTGTTTTATTTATCATAATTATTGGTCATGTATTGACTAATACATTGTGAGACCTTACTAACTCAAGGCTAGAGATGCAATGGGTTGTCTAACCACCAAGGAGTAAACAATAAAGTGTATACCATTGTTTTAAATTCCCTTGTAAACCGCAGGATCATTATTCTTGTCCATGTTACATATGATATGCCATTAACTTGTCAGAAAGAGGGCTGACTCAAAAGAAGGTTAAATGGCAGACAGAAATGTCTATTTACTATAATATTATGCACCTTAAAGTAATTTCCTACTAGAAAGAGAGTTGCCCCAAAGTAACACATGTCTAGTGCTTCACAAATGTTGGTTGAATATATAAAAGAGTAAGAAAAATGAATTTTACAAAATTTAGAGCTAAAAAAAACACTAACACTGAAGAGTAGAAAATTCTTTCATATCTTTTGTCTACTCTAGCTCTACAGAAAATTCTAGGAAAAACTCTAGGGGGAAATACAATTTATTTAATTCTTGTTTTACAATTTGGTTTTATGCTAGAAATTGCAACAGATTCTCACCATATTTCCAAACAATATAATCTGAACTTGTCTTTGGTCCCTCCAAGCTGTTATTATCAAAAGTTGTGAGCTGTTTAACATAGATTTCCTCACTAATCAGTCTACCTTGATAACATTCTATTATTTAAAAAGTTATCTGTAAAAATGTAGCTTCATCTATACATAAAACCATTTTGGAATAAATGCATCAATCATATATTTTACCATTTATTTATTCAGCAACAAATATCTTAATTTCAAGGAATTTAACAGGCTGGGGATGAAGCTCAATGACATAAGCACCTGCCTGGCAAATGCAAGGTCCCAAGTTCAATCCCCGTTACTAAAAGAAAAAAAAATTTAAATTTGCGCAATTACTATCTCCAAGGAACTTATAAGGTACACTAACATTTGCAAGGTTTGGTTGGGAAAAAACACCAGTAGTCATATGGTGATCTCCCTAGATGAGACAAGTTGCTTTATCCATTATAACTGTCAAGATCCCCTCTTTGTCTTTAATTTCTGACACTTGAATTGTAATGTCATGGAGCACATCTCAATGGACTTATGTTATTTATTCCTGTCTGAGTTTCCTTGATTCTATTTCTTCATCATCCTTTGAGAAGTTTTCTGACCAAAAAAAGGAAATAAAGGAATGTACTTCAACATAATAAAGGTGGTGTTTGACAAGCACAGCTAAAACCACACTCAGTGGAGCAATGGAGAATCTTTCCTCTAAAATAAGAAATAAAACAAGAATACTCCCTCCTGCTATTTCTGTTCCACGTAGAAATTGAAGTCCTAGCTGATAGGTTTTTGACAATATTGCAGCAGAGAAGCAGGCAGAAGAAAAAAGGGAAGGGATTTTGCTATAAGGGGAAAGGGGCTTTATTATCTTGGAGGACACGGAGAGAATTTGGGAACATAAGGAATTCTCTGGATTGGAACAGAGGGAGGCTGAGGCATCTATGGCCTTTCACCAGGGGTGGAGTTTGAGGGGGATGTTTAGATACACCTGAGGAGCTGACTGGGGGCCTCCCTGGGTGGCAGGAAAGGTAAAAGGAAATTGCACCCTGGCCTGAGTTGGAGAAGAAGCAAGGAAGTGGTCTCTAGGAACATAAGCTGTTGTTTTAAGGGCTTCAGCCATTTTAGATGGCGGCCATAATTATTCAGTAATTCATAATAGAACCATAACCTATCATTCCCATCTTTTGGTTGTTATAAGAGGGACGATGTAAAAGGAATATTGTGGGAATGTCCTGCTTCAAGGTTGTATATGGTGAGATTTTTGGACTTATGTGCAAACATAAGAAGTATATAATTCTCTATGTCTATTTTAAAAATATATTCTAATTTTTAAATGTTTTTATCATATTCTGTAGGAACTTAAAATTCAACATATCAATACTTGATGAAAAATACCTGTTCCATATTATGCCTAAGAAGTTTCATATGCAGACAGAGATTGAGGTTAAGCTTAATAGCCTAAGTTGTATGGTAATAACAATAAGCTTGTCTTCTGGATGGTTAACATCCTAAGTTTGCAGACCAAAATTAGAGAAAAAGTAGGGCTGCAAGGAAAGCCAACATTTTGGCCCTAGCCTTCTAAGGTCAATTAAGACTCAGGACATATGAGAACTTGTACTGTAACGTCATGTAG
>NW_004524930.1:860869-863206 GCF_000260255.1 Octodon degus
TATTCATTAAGAGAATGCAACTATATATCTATCCCAACCACTTTGAATACACAGATACAAAATGGACATTCATAGTTATACCCCAATTTTTTTTAAGTTCCGTTGTTGAATATTATAGGTGTGTAAACTCAGCAAAATATAATGTTAATCAACACACAAACTGTATCATGGATAGACCATTAGATGTATTTATCATACTCAACATGTTAGTATAGCATCAGCTTTCTTAACAACAAAGATTCAGTTAGAGAAAGCCTTCAGTTCTATGTGTAGTGAATCCAACTCCCCACTCAAGATTATGCTATTTTCAAAACATGTCTCTGCAGAATACCTTTGTTTAAGACAAACTCAATTTTTTAAAGAGGTAATTAATTCCTGGGAGAGAAAGCAACAGAAAAAGCACAAGGTCCCTGAACATTGATAGCATTTTCTTTAAATAACAATGAATTACAAAGGAAACTGTGCTAGCTGTCCTTTGAATGTCTAAGGTCTATCATGGGAACAGAGACTCATTTACACCTCTGTCCATTTCTACTTGTTGTGCTATCGGACGAGAGCTCTGTGTGAGACTTAATTCTTCACCATTTTTCAAATAAACCTACTTTAATACAGAACTTGAGGTTATTGTGAAAAAATAGAGTTGAGCTTTGTTGAAAGATTTACAGTAGCAAGAACATTCTCTTTACAGACTGCTTTATTTTGGTAGCATTCAAGTATGACATACAAAAAACTCAGCATGCTCAATGTATATAAATTTTCTTAACTGTTAGTTTAATATTGAACTTTCATAACAGGATCTCCACCACTTGTGACATATCTTCCATGGTGAAACTAATTCCTAAAGAAAGTCAACCTGTGTTGGAATTGTTTCTTAGTGGCACCAGATGTCATTAGGATCATCAAATTACTCAGACAGCTAAGGTAAGTTTTTTGACAATGTTGACTCTAATACAAGATTTTTATTTTTCATATGTAATAATCCTTACATTTCAACACTAAATGTAGTGATAGTACCTCATCTCAACATGCAACAGAGCCAATTATAATAACCTCATTTAGCAATTGGAAACTTACTGAGACTTAATGGTTTGGGTTTTTTTTACATAAATATCTTGATGCGGGACTCTGTAATTTTGCAATGAAACATCTCTATAATAATACTAAGCATAAGAATTACATGAAATCTAAAGGTTCTCCCTACAAATACAAACAAGAATATTACAAAGCAGAAATCAGCAGCTGTTTAGTCCATCTACAAATATGTGCGGTGACCTGGAAGACATCCTTGGATCAGATGCTGTGGATAATACAGCTTCCTCTGATATCTTTCAGAGTAATACTAGACATCATTATTTTAAGATTTCTTACATGGTTTTCTATTTCTGTTTATTATTACTCCACTACCTGTTCTCCCTATCTCTTACAAAAATACTTGCTCCTAAAGTTACGTGAAAGTATGATTTCACAGTATTGTGGTGGATGTTTTTATATATACTCCTTCTCTCAAATCTTGTGAAATCTTCTAAGGTGATTATTAATATTTCTGCATTTGAGTTGAAGAAATAGGGTTGTAAAGTGCTAAGAAATTAATCCTGTGTAAGAAAACTTTCAAGTGAAAAAAAGAAATGATTATTGTCCATTCTAAATTTTATCTGTTATATTTAACCACTGTGGTAGTTATTTGAAGCAATTTCCCAAAGAATTGGAGGGGCCTACACTTTAGAGAGAATTTGAAGAAGAAAGCACTTGGACTGTAGCAGAGACAAAGGTAAAGGTATTTTAATAAATGTAAATCTATATTTTCCTTAATGTTTTAAAATTCAAAGACAACTGTGTGTGTGTGTGTGTGTGTGCGCGCGCGCGCGCGTGGGTGTACATGTTTTTAAGGAATTGTTGCACTCAAATTTTCTTCTAATGAAGTATTATTATAACTATAATGGTCATATGAAAAAAGTGATTATCAACATGATATTGTTTATAACATACTAATAGAGTCTAGCTTCAGAATTTAGAGTGAAAAATTAACGCATATAGTATAATGTAATCTTGGCTGTGATTTTCATTAGCTCCATAACAGACATATTATTTAATTTCTCCATTTTTATTTTCTTTTATGTAGATTAAGCATAATATGGTAATATTAAATATAACATTTAGAAAATATTGCTGTTGAGAAAGCTGCAGTTTAATAATATCATTTTTTGAAAACATATTAATTTTAGAAAGTTACTATAAGGAATTATTGTAAGTATTCTCTGTTACTACTACTATTAACAATTTTTTGGTTTAATTTTTTTATTTGTTTATTTTTTTTTATTTTTCAACAAATAATACACT
>NW_004524930.1:863877-869204 GCF_000260255.1 Octodon degus
AGAAGACCAATACTATTACGGGATACTGGACTCTTTTAGAATATTTTGCTGAGTTTACACACCTATAATATTCAAATAACGGAACTTAACAAAAAAAAGGGTATACAGATGTATGTCCATTTTGTATCTGTGTATTCAAATTGGTTAGGATAGATATATAGTTGCATTCTCTTAATTCATAGAGTGATTTGTTCTAATAGTGTTTATAAATAGGATATCATGTCCACATCTTGTACAGCAATTAACCACTAAGAAGAATGTATGCAATGTGTTAATTATTGAAACTGTCCTATCAATTTGATTTGAAACTATCTCATTGCTATTTGTTTATCAATAAAATTATGGGGGGAAAAGGGACGATGTGTCTCTTAAACTGCTTCCTGCTGAACTAGGATGACTTCTTGGGGGTAAGCAGAGTTGATAGGAAGAAGGCTCATGCCCATGTAGAAGTTAGGTGTCTCAAATAGGGCTAGAAGTTTATCCTTAGTGATAAATTCACCTCTCTTTCCTAACATTGATATAACAAACTCAAGATGGATACTCCTCCTCTTCAACATAGTCATGATAAAATAACATTCAGATCATAGACCCCCCTTGCTTCCTCTCACTTGTCCTTTAATCATGATGATATATATTCATAACATGCTGTCTTTTTAAACTTTTACAAGTTCTCCCATGATAGCAATCACTAATGAAAAGCTTCTAGTCCTGAGACACCTGACAGTAACTTCTACGTGGGCGTAAACCATCACCCTGTCAACTGCCCTCACCCTCAAGATGACAGCCCCATTCAGCAGGAAGCAGTCTAAGACATTCAATGCCCCTTTCCATAACAACCAAAAGACAGGAATGGTGGGTTCTGGCCCTGGTATGAATTGCTAACATCACTGTGGTGGTCATCTAATATGGCCGATGTTCTTAAAACAAAGGCCTGTGCTCCCAGAACGACCTCCCCATTCTTCTCTAACTTACCCCAGGACATAATTTACTTTCTCCCTTCCCACCACCTCAGGAAAGACCCCCAGTCAGCTCCCTCAGGTATATTTAAACACCCCCTCCAAACGCCACCCCTAGGAAAAGGCCGTAAAAGCCTCAGCCTCCCTTTGTCTAGTCAACAGAAAAAATTCCTCATCCTTCCCCACATTCTTTCCCATGTTCTCAAAGAAAATAAAGCCCCTTTCTCTTCTTCCTTCTGCCTGTTTAGCTACTGCGCTGTTAACCTGAAAACATCTATCACATATCACATAAGTTAGTAGCATTCCTCGAAAGAAAGAAAGAAAGAAAGAAAGAAAGAAAGAAAGAAAGAAAGAAAGAAAGAAAGAAAGAAAGGAAGGAAGGAAGGAAGGAAGGAAGGAAGGAAGGAAGGAAGAAAGAAAGAAAAACTACCAAGAAGAAATTGCTTATATTTTGGGTCTTCATTGAAATGATGAAGATACCAGTATATAGCTAGTATCTGTGCTACACTATACTGTATCTTTCAACAGTTGGGCATCTTTCATTTTTTGCTTTACAATGTAAAAAATATCCTAAAACTAAGTACTATTCATAAATACAAATTTTAATTAGAACTGTGCAAGAAAAATCAGTAGAGTGCAAGATAATGTTCCTTATCTCGAGGTGTATCACAATGATACTACTAACGTAGAATGGGATTGAATCGCACTATACTGAGCTTGATCATCCTGCTGTAAAAATTAAATTTGAAATATTCATATCAGTAACGACCTCATGGCTTCTCAGTGCCAAGTGCATAGTTCAGTGAGTGGTCCTTATTAATGAATGGGTCTTGTCAGCATTTCTCCTCTGCCCTCGATCTGTCATGACATTCATCTTTGTCACCATACCACAGTGAATAGTGCTTCTTTCTGACTTAAAGTAACTCTCTTCACCTGCATTGACTATGTGGTCTGTATCATGATATGTATGCCTGGAGGTGTGTCAAAAAATTGAATGGTGCACATTGCCTTTGATTTTCTCTGACACCTTCATGGATTGCTTCTCCCTGAATTTCAGTGACATCTTCATAGACAAGCACGAGTATCCTGTCTATCAATGTCCCACCTCTGCCAGTGTGCACTATGGCATGGTGTTTTTTCAACACTCTCCATCAAGCCTATCTACCAATCAGAGCCATGCTTCTTTGTGCAGTGAGCCTTCCTTCTACCCCACCATCACCCCAGGCAGTGAGATTCCCAATGTACACATCCTTCAATACTGCAGCATTCTGCACAGCATTATCATGAATAATCTGATCTAATTAATGATGATGAGAGCTGCACTCAAACATTCCCTGTTCAACTCAGGAAAGTTGTATGATCCTCATTTGATTCTGGTACAATGGCAGTTTCATACACATTAGGTAAACATGATCACTTCTTACATTTCACCCAATTCTTGATGAAATATAAATATACAAGAAATAATTTATGTGGCTGCCACAGTATCTGGTAAAAGAATATCACTATGTAAGTTATGTTCAATCATCAGTAATAAAAACTTCTCAATGTTGAACAAAAAGCCTGTTATAACATCAATACAATATTAAAGATTCATAAATTTTAGCTTCTGGGTATGTTTTAATTTTTCACTTAATTTATCAATATTGAGTCATCAAGAAACAGTATTTTGGGAAGAAAAGAACAGGAGATGATAATTATTTGCTTTCTTTATTAGTATTAGTTTGCAGTCTAGTGCTTAATTAGCAACTTGAAGGTATTACATAACTCCTTACTCCAAATGATGTCTTTGTCTATTGCTAAAGAATGTAAGACTAGATTTCATCCTTCTCATCTTTTATTAATGTTCAAAGCTCCCAGTTAACTAGTCCCTGAAGTCACTTTTCTCCTCCAGAGCTTCCCTATTGCACTCTTTACCTCAGCATTTCTGAGAGTGTAAATTAAAGGGTTTAGCATAGGTGACACCACAGTGTAAAAGACAGCAACGGCTTTATCAATGGGCAGAATGGTCACTGGGCGCAGGTACACAAATATGCAAGGCACAAGCGATAACACAACAACCGTAATGTGAGACACACAAGTGGAGAGGGCTTTACTCCTCCCGTCCAAGCTATAGTGCTTCAGGGAGCGGAGGATGACCACATAAGACACCATCAAGAGGAGGAAGTTTAACAGACAGATAAACCCACTGTTGGCAGCAACAAACAGACCAAGGGTGTGAGTGTCCATGCACACAAGTTTCAACAAAGGGTACAAGTCACACATAAAGTGGTCTATGACATTGGGGCCACAGAAGGGCAGCCACACGGTAAACAGGATCTGAATAGTTGCATGCAGAAATCCTCCAGTCCAGGCCACTCCCACAAGCAGAATGCACAGCTTGCGGCTCATGATGGTCACGTAGTGCAGAGGTTTGCAGATGGCCACGTAGCGATCATAGGCCATCACTGTCAGTAGGATGATTTCAGTACCACCAAAAATGTGCTCTGCATAGACCTGAGCCATACAACCATGAAAGGAGATGGATTTCTTCTCGTGAAGTGAGTCCACAATCAGCTTTGGAGCTGAAGAAGAAGAATAAATTGTGTCTATCAAGGAAAGGTGGCTCAGGAAGAAATACATGGGTGAGCTCAGAGCCTGGTTGCTGAAGATGGTGACAATGATGAGCAAGTTGCCGGAGAGGGTCACCATGTATAGAACAAGGAAGGCCACAAACACTAGTTTCTGCATTCTGGGGTTCTGGGCGAGACCAATTAAAATGAACTCGGTCACATTTCTCTTATTCTCCATGCATTCACTGTGAGTAACAAGAACTCTAGAAACAAATGTTTATTCTGTAAAGAAAGAAAGATCAATGAACATGGAAAATCATACAGGCCCAAAGACTGCCTTGTTGTTGCTCTAAGATTTGATGGGTTATTCTGCTTCTTCCCAAATCTCTTTACAAATAGAAACCTCAAAACTTATCTTGACTCTTTTAGCTTTTATTTATATTTCAAAAATACTCTTATAAGACATAGTATACACAAAAGAAATGCAACTCACTCCCTAGAATCAAAACACTAAATGAAAAATTTCACTGGAACATCAGTATGATGGAATAATCATTAGAGCTAATAACTTTGGAGAATAATACTTTGTGTACTAAAACTATGGAATCATCTCCATAAGCATATGATAATTTCAGTTGAAATTTATCGACAATGGTTATAGAATTTAACTTTCAAGATTATAGGAATTATATATATATATATATATATATAATAAAATTCAAAATTGGACTTTTGATAATTTTCATAAATTTTGTACCACATATGTTACAGCATGTATACATCATTGTCCTTTCCTTCACACCCTCCCCAAATACATGGAACTAGAGGTCACTGTATTAAGTGATACAAACCACAGGTGATTACCATGTAATATAATATGTTATCTCTATTTATTCTCTCAAATGTAGAGACTCAAAAACATGAACCAGAACATGTAAGATATTGATTTCCAGATGTGGGAACAAGGCTGGAGGTAGGCAAAGGAAGGTTGGATAACAATTACTAAAATAGAGATGCAAAACATTCTGATGTTCCACAGCACAGGGGGGTGGGTATACTACACAGAAAGCTATTACCTATTTTATAAGCATTGAGACTAGAAAAATTCACAGGCTCCAAACATGGAAGAAAAAGAAGAAAATGACATTACTCTGAATAACTCAAGGCCTACTGTGTACATGGGTGTTGAATGATACTCTGGTAGCCAGTTTATGTGAGCAATTGTACCTAGAAATCAAAAACAAAAGGAAAATATGCTAACATGGGTACCTATTAAATCTTTGCAATATACAGAAAATTCTAGCAGTAAATTTCTTGCTATATATAGGACTATGATGTCAGGACGTGTTATTATGGGTGATATTTCCATTTATCTTATTTTTCTTTCTGGCAGAATCGGGGATTGAACTCAGGCCCTTGCGCTTGCCTGGGAAGCGCTTATTCCACTGAGCCATCTCCACGGCCTATGGGTGATATTTCCTCTTGTGTTAATAGTGATTTCCTAATTTCCCTAATTGTACTTGAAAATTTTATGATCAGAAAAATTGTACCCAAAATTTACAACATTGTAGCAGGACAAGCTGTCTCATGGCTATTTATTTCTCAATAAAATTAATTTTAAAAAATCAATAACATTCATGGGGAACTGCCCTCTTGGGCCCCCCTCCTGTCCCTCTCTTGGACAGGAGATTTTTTTTTCTCTCAATAAATGTATTCTTCTCATAAAAAAATAACATTGAAAAATAATTCAAAGTTACTGCTAAGATGCCTCTTGGGTAGGTGGATGTTCAAGAAGAAGGGGGTGGTGAATGAAAGCAAG
>NW_004524930.1:870548-872476 GCF_000260255.1 Octodon degus
AAAAAAAATAATTCAAAAAATAAAATTATTTAAGAAAAAATGTAAAATTTTCATAGTTTTTTTGAGGGTTAAAATTCAAACTGTTTACTTGCTCATTAAGGAGATATACTGCACCTGTGGGACTTCTCTGGACCAAAACACAGACATGTTGCCTGAATGAGACCCTTTACCATGTCCTCGGGACACCTGTAACCCTGGAGCCACTTCTAACAAATCCTCCCAGTAAGTGATATTTCCTACAAAGTTCTCCAGAACCCCAGATCCAGCCCAGCCCAGGCCCAGTGAGTGTATGTAAGAGCTTCTGGCTGCTCTGCACCCGCAGGACCTCTCCTAATCAAATCTCAGGCATGGCAGGATGAGTAAGACCCTATACTGTGTCCTCCAGACACATCCACCTTCCAGAGACTATGCTCTGAAGCCAATCAAGTGAGAGAGAACTTCTACAATGCTCTCTGCACACCCAGATCCAGCCCAAGCCCTGCCACAACTAGTGTGTGGGAGAGTTTCTGTGTTCTCCTGTGCCCCCTGGGCCAGGGGCACAAAAGTGGGGCACCAGAGGACAGGCATAACTGGATAAACTCAAATCTAATACATCTGCACCCAAATTTCAGTAAGTGCCAAGGTTATAACTGCACCAAACCTCTACACCAAAGTTTAGAGGTCAGCGCTATATTAAATGAAAAAGACAAGGAGCAAAATGCAATCTCAGGCCTCAAGCCCACGCAGAACAAGTGCAGAGGACACTAACTCAGCTGAAATGTATGAATTAATAGAATCAGAAGCAAAGAAACAATAGCAGAAAGGTATAGAGGAATTCAGAGCAGAAGTAATCTCTGAAATAAAAAGAAATCTCTGAATTCACAGCATGCGAAGTAAAGAATCAAATGCAGACACATATGCAAGAAATTCAATCCTAAAAAAACTCCGCAGTAAAAGAAATAATGAATGCTTCTAAAGAAGACACTGATTTTTTTTAAAAAAAAAAAGAGACTTTAGAAAAATGACAGAGTGCCTCCCCCAACCCGCCCGCCCAGTAGGATTTTCTGCCAAGTTGCGGGAGCCCCCAGACCCAGTCCTAGCCCAGGTCCGGTGAGTGTGCGGAGAGTTTCCTGCTACCCTGCGCCGGCGGGACCAGTCCCAGCCCAGGGGCAGCGTGGGCCGGAACCGCTCCCAGCCACTCGGGCCGCCCCCCATCACTCCTCAGTGCCTCCCCCAACCCACCTGCCAAGTAGGATTTTCTGCCGAGTTCCGGGAGCCCCCAGACCCAGTCCTCGCCCAGGTCCCATGAGTGTGCGGAGAGTTTCCTGCTACCCTGCGCCAGTGGGACCAGTCCCAGCCCAGCCGCAGCGTGGGCCGGACCCTCTCCCAGCCCCTCGGGCCGCCCCACACCATTCCGCAGTGCCTCCCCCAGCCCGCCCGCCGAGTACGATTTTCTGCCATGTTCCAGGAGCCCCCAGACCCAGTCCTAGCCCAGGTCCGGTGAGTGTGCGGAGAGTTTCATGCTACCCTGCGCCGGCGGGACCAGTCCCAGCCCAGGCACAGCTTGGGCCAGACCCTCTCCCAGCCCCTCGGGCCACCCCCCACCACTCCTCAGTGCCTCCCCCAACCCGCCCGCCCAGTAGGATTTTCTGCCTTATTCCGGGAGCCCCCAGACCCAGTCCTAGCCCAGGTCCGGTGAGTGTGCGGAGAGTTTCCTGCTACCGTGCGCCGGTGGGACCAGTCCCAGCCCAGGCGCAGGGTGGGCCGGACCCTCTCCCACCCCCTTAGGCGGCCCCCCACCCCTCCTCTGTACCTCCTCCAACCCTCCCGCTAAGTAGGAATTTTGCCAACTTCCGGGAACCCCCAGACCCAGTCCTAGCCCTGGTCCGCAGCAGGAAGGAGCTGAGCACAGCAGCCAGACCTAAGCCAGACGAAGCTGATATATCCAA
>NW_004524930.1:895214-900354 GCF_000260255.1 Octodon degus
AGTTCCCTCAAAATTAGAAAGCCAATAAAATTAAGCAAATGAGATTAATAACCACATCACAAAAGAAAAAGTCCAAGTGGTTCATACCTTATAAGAAAGATTTTTCAGTATATTTTCCCATTTGACAAATGCAAATGAAAGCAACATGAAAATTCTACTTTATTCCCATTAGAATTGCTGTTATTATGGATGCAGAAAACAAGTGCTGGTGAGGTTTTCAGGACAAAGGAATCTTTCTATATTGTATGGGAAATGTAAACTAGCATGACCGTTGTGGAAATCAGTGTGAAGATGCCCCCGAAAATTAAAAAATAGAAATTCTATTGATCAGCTATACTTCTTTGTATATCTTCACCAAAGAGCTAAATTCATCATGTTATAGTGATACATGCATACTTGTGCATAGTAGCACAACTCACAATAGCCAACTAATGGAAGCAGACTATATGTCCATCAACAGATCAATGACTAAAGAAAAGGTGATATATAATGCTCAGCCATAAAGAGGGATAAATTTGAGTCATTTAGGGGAAAATGGATAGATTTTCTTTGAGACCATAATATTAACTGAAATATTTTAGACATAGAAAGTTGAATATTACACGGTTTTTCTAATATAAGACTCAATACATAAATAAGTTAAAAACAAAATAAAAGAGATATGATAAGAAATGAGGTAGACTCTATAAAAATGGGAAGTAGATCTAGTGAAGGAAGGAAGGAAGGCTTATAGGACATAGAGTAAAAATGATGATATTGAGATATTTATGTATAATAACCCACCATAATGTAATTATTGTGTGAATGAAATTATTGTGTGTCACAAACATGTACCACTAAAATTTTCAAAAAACTAAAGCTCTTTATTTTTTTTCAAATAAGAAACTGGATAAATCATGAAATGATATGCTATCTCAAATATTCTTCATAAGCATGTAATCCCAGCACACAGGACTTTCAAACAGAAGAGTTGCGACGAGTTTGAGATCAGCCTGGGAGCTACAAAAAAAGTGAGCACAGGAGCAGCCTGAACTGCATAATGAGACCCTGTCTCAAAAAAATAATCATTACTATGCAAAATATGTAAAACTTACTATTTTAGAAACTCAATTGAATAAACATAAAATATTGCAATTAAACAGTATAAGGACAGTGTCCTCTGGAAAAAGAGACAGGTTTGATAAAATGTTTCTACCTTATACTATAATATGCAGAAATATTTTGTTGCTTCTCTGCAAGATATATATTCAATATATACCATATTCAACTCCATGAAGACTATATTCACTTTTCCTGGAAAATTTTTAAATTTGAATATAATTTTGAAAATTCAAAAAAAAAATTAAATCACACAGGTAATACTTGAAACAATTAACAACCAGGACCAACTCTTATTGAGAAGTTTTTGCATGTCAAAAGAAATTACCAACAAAGTGAAAAGACAAACCACAAATTTTGAAAAAAATCTTAAGTAATAAGCACTCAGACAAATGTCTGCTCCCTAGAATTTATAAAGAACTAAAAAACATTAGGACCCCTAAATTTAAAGACCCAATACAGAAATGGGCATCCGAGGTGAACACACACTTCTTAGAGGATGAAATTAAAGAAGCGAATAAATATCTGAAAAAATGCTCCACGTCACTAGCCATCCATTGAAATGCAACTTAAAACAACACTGAGTTACCATCTCACCCTAGAAAGAATAGCTATAATAAACAAGTCAACCAACAACAAATGTTGGAGAGGCTGTGGGGAAAAGGGAACCCTTCTCCACTGCTGATGGGAATGTAGACTGGTGCAGCAATTATGTAAATCAGTGTGGAGACTCCTTTAAAAAACTAGGGCTGGAAATCCCGTTCAAGCCAGCTACTCCCATACTGGGAATTTTCCCAGAGGAATTGAAAATGTCATATCATAGTGATATATGTGTACCTATGTTTATAGCAGCACAATTTGTGATAGCCAAATCTTGGAAATAACTCAGATACCCATCACACGAGGAATGGTTGAAAAAGATGTGGTATTTTTATACAATGGAATATTACTCAGCTATAAAGAATGACAAACGTGAAGCACTTACATGTGAGTGCCACTTGAAGATATAATCATAAGAGGAATAAGCAAGCCCCACATGTGTAAATATCCTATATTCTCCCCAGTACAAGAACTCAAAATAAGAAATACAAAGACAAAGGTATAACACAAGCGAGAACTTGAGGATTAGTTAATGAAGAGAGGGCAAGGAGAAAAGCTAGAAAACATCACAGGGGAAAAGTCATACATTTATATGCACAAGATGGGAAAGGCAATGGTCCTCAGAATCTTCAGCGTGATTTTGAAAATAGCAGCTAATTGGTAGGGAATTCACCCTGACTATATATGTTGATACCTGTGAACGAAGCAACTACACTGAAGAAAGCAGTGTGCAGTGGTAGGTTCATGCTAGGAATGCCTGTCATTCTGGTCTTCTAATTACATACTGCTTGTCATAGCATACCAATTTCGGTCCTATTTTCTCTCAAGTAAAGTTTTGTTTAAAAAAAGGAGGTAATAAATGAAAACATGAGACAAAGTCACAGGACTGTTCTGCTGCAATTCTGTATATTGTTAGATTTCTAAATTTCTGTGTAAAAATATGTAAATGTTTATTCTTATAATTTTTCAATATTTTTCATCTTTTTATTATTTTTTCTTCATACTCTGGAGGGACTCAAAGTTTAGCATATCAAAACTTGAGAAAAATACCTGTTCCATGTTATGTCCAAGATTTTTGATATTCAGACAGATAGTGAGGTTAAGCTCAACTGCCTATGTTGTAGGGTAATAATATCATTAAGCTTCTCTTCTGGAAGGTTAACAACTTAAGTTTGTAGACCAAAAATTAAACAAAAAGAAGGGCTACAAGGACAGCCAACATTTTGGCCCTAGACTTTCAAGGTCAGTAAGGACTCAGGAAATAGAAGAACCTGTACTGTAACATCCTGTAACTCAATTGTGTCCCAAATTTTCTGATCAAGGGGATTTTGGGGCCACAGCAGAAAGTGATTGATGATGGAGAGTGTGCCTAAGGAAAGTCACATGGAGAGAAAATATTCTCTCAAGCTTTGACAGAGAGCAAATTAGTCAAGCAATGGTTGTGACTCATCCATATGGCTGACACTGACAAAAGATCTACAAGCTGCGGTACAGGATTTCTGGTTAAATCCTAACTGAATTTGACTGACCTTATCAGATACAAAACTACACTTCTTATTATATAGGTCTTGCTTTATCTTGGTCTTAACCATCCAGCAGGAAAGTATAAAAGCTAGGTATAAAAAATAAAGCCATATTAATATGATGAGCTGTAAAATGCTCAAGTCAACAACTTCAGACATTGACAACTATTATGGGCCATTGGACTATATTAGGATATTTTGTGAATTCATGCACCTACAGTATTTAAATGACAATGGAATGCCCCTCTCTGACAAAATTAACCAAAAAATGGGGATACAAATGAACGACCATTTTGTATCTGTATACTCAAAATAGGATAGATGTAAAGCTCCACTGAGACAACAATATGCAATGTATTAATTATTGAATATGTACTAGTAATCGGTTGTAAAACTGTCTCATTGCTATTTGTTTCTCAATAAAAATATTTTATAAAAGATATGCAAAGACAATAAAAATGAGAAATTTTACATTGGATACCATTGGAAGCTCAGGAAATAGTATCTGAATATAATTAAAACAGTGCTGTAGTGTGCTCAGCGTACTGCTAACAACTCACCAGATGAAAATAAGATGAGGCTGTAAACCCCCAGCAGGTGTTCAGTGAAGAGCAAGACAGAGGATGAAACTGTTATGACTGTCCCACAGACCATCCTGTCAGCTTCAGACTACAATGTAATGACAATTGATCACTGGTTTTCACATGTATTAGTTAATAATGTAAATGCACAGACATTTAGTCAAATCTGACTATTCAGACACAATCCATTTCATACACAGTCTATTTGCATTTACTTGATGAATACAAATATCACTCAGTCAAACATCAAAATAATATTGAAAGTAAGTTTTGCCCTTTAGTTTTCATGGTTTTGGATCTCATCTCACTTTTATTCATTGTGAAATGTCAAAATACAAATGTCAAGAAAAGTTACACGGACAGTTTTTGATGTGTGTGAGGCATGTATGGGATAATGAGAGACTTGGAAGGAACACCTATTCCAGCTGAGTTCACACAAGCTTCAGGCAGTAGCTACTCTAAGAGCTTGCAGCTGGGTCTTCTCCTTCCTCCTGAGAGCCCAATGTGCCAGAGAACCCTTACTGAGACAGAAAGATCTGAAAATAAATCTGAGAGCACTTCTAATTACCAATTCGTCTCTGGGGAAATGGTTCTTGGGAGAGATAAAAGTGGACAAATATATTTCTATAACTTCCTGGAGGTCTGTACCAATGGTTCTATTTTATGATTGCAACCACTCAGAAAAAATGAAAACTTCACTCTCTCATTTATTTCATCTGTTAGATCCTTTTCTTACAAAACTATTGAATATATTTAAGGAGCAGGTCTTTTATAATTTTTACATTCCTTCATTTTCCGTAGACTACACAAGCACAAAAATGCAAAGAATTCTGGTTTATGCCAAATTTGATGAGGTTGATGTTAACTGGCAGATGTAAGCACAAAACCTGCTTCATTTTTGTATTTTAGTCCTAAGATCAAAAATGTATCAATTAGAACTCAAATCCTCAAAACTCATATTTTGATAGAAAAGAAAGAAAATGCTAGTTTTCCATATAAGACCCCTAAAATTAAGAGTCAAAACTCTAAATAACTTATTTCCAGGCAGGGAAGACCTTTTTATTGAAGTATTTTCAAATAAAACTCTTAAGTGTAACACAGCTTTTCCCCATTCTATTAATATGCAGAGATTCATGTTTATACCACACACTTATGAATAATAATTTCCAGTGTTTGCATGGCATGCACTCACCATTATCCTAAATGGTTTAAGTGTACCTTATATGTACATTTTACTGCTTCCTCACTACAATGCTAGAGGCTGGTATACTTTTTTTTTTAAATTTTATTTATTTATTAGAGAGAGAGAGAGAGAGAGAGAGAGAGAGAGAGAGAGAG
>NW_004524930.1:900454-902138 GCF_000260255.1 Octodon degus
GTGTGTGTGGCCAGCTCAGCCCACCAGGGGGCGGGGCTGGCTGGCATGTGGTGCTGGGGGATCGAACCGTGGTCCCTGATGCTTTGCTAAGCTTGTTCTAAGTAGGTGCTTTAGACCACTGAGCCATCTCTCCAGCCCCTGGCTGGTATACTCTTGTTTGTACTTGAAATAAAAGTAAGCTGTAATTTGGATGTAAATTACTTAATCAAAAGCATAATGATTTATTTTTTAAAAAAAGAAGATCTTATATTCAACTCCAGGCTGCCTATCTCTAGCTCTTCAGTTCACACTCAGAACATCCTCAGTTTGAACCTGCTTTAACTATGGGGATCAGCAGTGTCAATGTTTGGATAAGTGCACTGGTGCTCAAAGCCACCACCTGTGACCTCAGGAGATCCATGCCAGATTTTATGACAAGCTGAGGAGTGTGACACGTGATGTCAATGTGAAATTCTACTGGATAAGTCACTAGAATTGTGGCACATCAAAAATTCTCAGATGCATTTCCTTTTATTGATTTTTTCATGCCTTAAAGATGAAGAAACTGAGGAATAGACAAAGACAATCCAAAGAAATAAACCCATTGACCTGTGCAGAACACAAGATAACTGAGGTCTAATAATTACTAAAATCACTGGGGTTTTTCAACATTATGTTTTTCTTTTCCACCACCTTATTTACCTTCCTTATAAAGCCCTAAAGTGAGAATATATAAGGAAAACTAACCCCAAGAAGACAGACAATTAAGACTCAATTCATATTTTTCTATTCTGTGAAAAAAAAAAAAACTAACGGCTCAGTCTTAATGAAAAGATGGAGAAATTTAGTAATCACTAGGACCAAATGCCTTGGAGTCAAAACAAGCTCATGCCTGGTAGGAACAATATCTGAGCAAGTCTAATAAACTCAAAATAAACTGTGACCCTGAGCCTAGAAGTTAGTAAGACTCCCAACCCCTGCAGACAGTACACTGTCCATTAACGATCTTATTTTTTTCATGCACTTCCCTCTGCGGCCTGGGTTTTAGAGTTGAAAGATTCCTTTGTAAGGTGGAATCCAAATGCCATTCCTCTGCCTCCCAACCTTACCTTCACATACTTCATCTGAGCTCTGCTGCCAATTTGCCTCTTTTATTCTCAGTTCCATCTCATATTTCCTCCCACAAGTCCATGTAGTACAAGATGTGATTATTTTTTTAATTTTAATGAAAAAACAGATAAAGTAACAATGAAACAGTTCAATGTGAGATTTGGTCTCATTTTCTTCCCTAGAAATTATTCAAGTAGCAGGATTATTTCAAGGACATGAATGACTTTACCTAAATCAATCTCCTGCCAGGAAGATAGTTCAGCAGCATAAGCACCTGCCTAACAAGTGCAAGGTCCTTCATTCAATCCCTGATACTGTAAAACAAATAAATAAAAATAAATCAATCTCCAACCATCCAAACCACCATATCCTATGTCACACCACGGAGAAAACTCTCTGCAACCCTTCTAGGTTCTGAGCTCTCTCCAAGCTGAAAACCTTAGACATTAATGCAGAATTCCATAAATTATAAACCTTTTCCTGTGAAATTGTAAGTATACCACTTTAAGAGAACAAATATTTCTGCAACATATTCTAAAATACATAAAAGTGAATCCTTCATCAAGTATTAGAATTTTAGTTATAAGTCCCATGT
>NW_004524930.1:902238-906333 GCF_000260255.1 Octodon degus
GAGACCCCATGCAATAGTTAAGCTTGCATATGGATGGATCCAGGAAGGAGAAGTATCGTGGGAGAAGGCAAAAGAAAAAGCCTTTTTACGAACACATATAAACTCCCCATGAGGAATGGAATCATTATGTACTGAAAAAACGAATTGATAAAAATAATTTTTAAATGTTAAACCCCAAAATTGACACTGAAGAAAATAGTAGAAAAATGACCTTTGTGTATACCTAGAAATAATGTAAAATGGACTTAAGAATCAGAACTTCTAGATAACCCTGGTTACCTTTTTAGGTAAGAATCACCAGTGTATTCATAAATATGAAATAATCATTTCCCATAGCTATTCCAGTAGCATGTTCTATAATGTATGTTTCTCAAATTCCCTTTAAATTACAGAGTATCACATGAAGCTGAAAATATCAAGATGGCACCAATTTGCCAAACAAATTCATCAAGCAATTTTTCAGTGTTCCAATGCCTTCAAACCTCACACTAAAAAGAAAAAATCTGTACCATGTTTTATTTGAAACTAAAAGTCCTTAGGTGCTAAAAGGAATATTTTTATCTTCTCTGCAACAAAGTCTTAGGTTACAGAACAAGGGACACAAAAACTTCACATTGAATGTCTGCTTATTCTGTCTTGAAAATAAGAAAATAACTTATGGAAACATTGTGTGGAGAGGAGGTACTGGAAATGTTATTAAAGAACATATCCTTCTGTTTTATTCTTTGCCCTCTCCACATGAATTAATTATCACTGGACTGTAAAGAAGTTTACCTTATATATGCATATTGAGGAGGATTTCTCTAGAAACAAGGTGTCTTCTACTGATTTTATCTTTTCCCTGTGCTTAACCACACTAATAACCTATATTTCTAGTCTGAAATATTACGTAAAGAGTCACTGCTCTGTTGAGCCCTTGAGTATCCAGAGCTGGCACAAAGAGCTCTCTAAATGCTCTGTGATAACTATGTAGGGATTCACTCACCTAGAATATCCCCGAGGAAACTTGATCACTGCCTGAGGTCACGTGGGAGGTTGAGGTACTGATTATATCTCTCAGCTGCACCCTAAATATATTCTGTTCATAGGAACTAAAACATGGAATGGAACATAATTTCTGACATCTATAATAATATCTAGAGCTGGGAGATAAATGGAGGCATAAAGTCTCCTTTCCTTTCCAAATGTGGAAACCAAAGTCCTAAGTTGATTTTCACCTCTTCCCACTGAGGTTTTATGAAACGTTAGGAATTCCACGGGCCCTTTAGTAGAAGAAATCCCACCTGGGCAAATAAACTTAAAATTCTCCCCCCTCAGAAATACCTTTAGGACACTGGAACAAGTGACAAACAAATATGTTCTGGTATGTTATCCACACATATTGTGGAAATTACTCTGAAGCCTGGAGAAAAGATGCTGTGTAAATTACAGATGATAAAATGTTAAATATTACAAATACAGCTAGATAGCTAGTGGAGATCCAGAAAAAATAATTGTCCTTATTGCACTCTAATAGCGATTTATGTTTTAAACTTTGTGTAATAATAGTGACTTTGCTTACTTTTTGCAAGATATAAATTTTTCTATATTTCTACATTCAGCTTATATGTGTCTCTGAATCTAAACAATTTCTCCTGCAGAAAACACTAGATAACTTTTTTGCATTCATTCTCTAAATCTTTGCACTTTAATTGGACTGTAATTGTCATAATACAGTAGCCTATTTGGTGTTAATGCAAATGAGTATAATACATAAGAAAATTGTCCACTTAAAGCTCTATTCCTTTCCTCTCTTTCTGCTGTCAATGGGAGAGTAAGAATCAGTGTCCATATTTTTTGGTAGAAGCAGCTATAGAGTGGCATCAACTTCAGGACCACCACAAGAGGGTTGTCAAGATGTCACTCGAGGCAAAGTGGGGCATTGGAACTAACTGCAGCTTCCATTGTGAAGTTTTGGCCTGGATTCTGTGTTATGCAGTGTACAGAGACAGACTGGGGAAAGCCCAGCCTCTGACAAGGCCGGAAGCCTAACTGGCATTTCTCCATTAAGAACTCACTCTTAGAAACACAACTGATAGGGCAGAAAGGATAAGCTGTATTTAGAGAATTTTAGGCAGTAAGATGTACTGACTTCCTGGTACCCATAAGAATCAAAGGGAGAGAAATAATAAGTTTCCAATTTCTCTGTGAAAGCAGCTACAGTGGCATCAACTGTGGGAATAATTCCCCTTAAAAGAGTGAAGGATATGTCACCCTATGCAGAATGGTGCTCTGAAAATGACTGTGGTTTCAAATTTTATTCAGATCACATCATCTTTCCACCTTTTTAAAAAATATATTGTTTTATTTTATTTTATTTTGGAAAGTGAAAAGAAAAGAAAAAAAGGCCAAAACAAAGACAGAAACAGCGTAACATGCAATACATATGTCACAGATTTCCAAAACAACAACACATAATTCACAATGGTTGTTTTATCACCTGCTTTTATTATCAAATCTGTTGCTCAGGTTAACAGATATACTTATTCAAGATTGGATAATTTAATGATAACACTTGTTCCAAGAAAACTTACTTTTTTGCAATTCATCTTAAAGAGAATATAATAGAGCCAGGCTCAGTAGAATAAGCACTTCCCTGGCAAGTGCAAGGGCCTGAGTTCAATCCCTGGTTCCAAAAAATGAGAGAGAGAGAGAGAGAGAGAGAGAGAGAGAGAGAGAGAATAATAGGCTTTCCTGGTGAGATTTAAGAAGTTTAGCTGACTCTGGAAAGCCTTCAGAACTATGGTAAGTAAACTGTGACCTATGTTACACCTCGGCATGCAAGCGTGGAGCTTCTGCTGGTGCCGATCCAAACTTTTAAGAACTTAGCTTGACTCTGAGTGGCCTGCGGGATGCAGGAGAGTGGCAATCTGTGGGCCCAATACAAGCAGGCACAAAGCTTTCCTGGAGCCATTTAAGAACCTTAGCAAACTCTGAGAAGCCCGCAGGACGCTGTCTTGGTGATTACTGCAAGCTTCCAAATGCCAAAAAGTAGGAGCAAAATGCAATCTCAGTGATCCAGCTCACCCAGAACAAATCCAGGAGAAAATCACATACAAGAATTTGGAAATCACACACCTGAAATCACTCAAATGATAGGAACTGAAGTAAAGAAACCAGTCCATCAGGTTATAGAGCAAATAAGACCAGAAATAATATTTCAGGTCCAAAAAGGAAGAGGAACAATTGTGAAAGAATTGCTCAGGACAGCTAAAGAAGACACTGATAAAAAAAAAAATAGAGGAGAATACAAAAATGATGGAATGACAGAATGAACAATACAGGAAAGAATTAGAATACACAAAGCAGATGTAAACAGATATCCAGGAAATTAAGAACTTAATTGAAAGCTGGAAAAATCTCTTGAATGAAATGGAAAATAGATTTTCAGACCTCTAAGACAGTGTTGAAGTTGAAGAACTTAATAAAACACCTTTTAAAACTAACACAGAACCATGAAATAAAAATTCAGCAGCTACAAGATGATGCAAAAAAAGTAATATAAGAATAATAGGTGTCAGTGAACCAGTGGTAGACAACACAAATGACATTAAAAGATTATTTGCAGAAGTACTAGCAGAAAATTTTTAAAAAGCACAAAAGAAACTGACATGCATGAAAATGAGGCATATGGAACTCCACACTGCCAGAATCACAATAAATCTACACCTAGACACATAATAATCAAGATCTCAAAAATTAAGCAAAAGAATTAAATATTAAAAGCTGTTAGAGTAGCTCACCTACCATGGAAAACCCATCAGAATCACGGTCGATTTCTCATAACAAACCATCAAATCAAGAAGATATTGGAATGAAGTATTTCAGGTCCTGAAAGAAAACAACTTCCAACTCAGATTGATGGACCTTTCAAAGCAATCTATCAAATTCAATGGCAGAATAAGATGCTTCCATGTCTCTTTAATTCATGACTACCAAACTAACACTACAAGAGTACTGACAGACATTCTACAAAGAGACAGAAGTTATCACAGCTTCAAGAAAAACAAAAAGGAACCAACAAACAGAGCAAATAAATAAAAACAGGGGAAAATA
>NW_004524930.1:906433-910116 GCF_000260255.1 Octodon degus
TAAATGGCCTTAATTCACCAATTAAAAGAAACAGACTACCAGAGTGGATTAAGAAACAAACTGAAACAATGTGCTACATATAAGAAACACATTTAACTCAAAAGGAAATTCATAGAATGGAAAACAATAGGCATTGCCAAAGGAAATCAGAAAAAAAGCAGGAGTAGCTATCCTGGTCGCTGACAATAAGAACTTTAAATCAAATATCTTCCAGAGAGAGAAATGTCACTACACACCTTTTAAGGGAGGATTAAAAGATGAAAATATAACAAGTATAACTATATATGCACCCAATGTAGGAGCACCTGCCTACATAAGACAAATTTTAACAGAAATTAAAAATGAAATGAGAAACAATACAATAGTAATGGGAGAATTTAACAAGCTACAGTCATAAAGAAATAGATAACTATGCAAAAATCAACAAAGAATAACAGAACTAAACCAAAATTGTGAAGAAATTGACTTGGTACACCTTAACAGAGTTTCACCCATCAACAACAGAATACACATCCCTAGAGGCTGCACACTGGACATTCTCCAAAATAGACCACATACTAGAACACAGAGCACACTTGAGTAAATGCAAAGAAACTGAAATTACCCCATGCACACTCTCTGAGCACAGCTTAATAAAACTGGAAATTATCGAAAAAAAAGAAACTACAAGCACATCATAAACATATGGAAATTGAAAAACAACCTCCTAAACAACCAGGGAGAAGAGATTAAATGAAACAAGAATTTTAAAAATATTTACAATCAAATTATAATGCAGATACAACTTACCAAAACCTGTGCGATGCAATAAAAACTGTCTTAAGAAGAAAATTTATAGCAGTAAATTTGCATCTTATGAAAACAAGACAAGCTTAAACAAACAATCTTATGCTGCAACTCAAGTCCCTACAAAAAGAAGAGCAAGTCAAGCCAAAAAAGACAGGACATTATAAAGATTAGAGTAGAAATCAATACATTGGAGATGAAGACAATGATACAAAGAATAAATGAATCAAACAGTTGATTCTTTGAAAGAATAAATAAAATTGGCAAACCCCTAGCCAACATAATGAAAAAAGGAAACAAAAACTCCATATACATGCAATAAAGAATGAAAAGGGCAAAATCACTACAGTTCCTAGAGAAATTCAGATCATTTATGCTTACTTCCAAAATCTTTATTCTCACATCATGGAAAACACAGAGCAAATGGACAGTTTCCTAGATACATATGAAATGGCAAACCTGAGTAAAGAAGATATACAAACTCTGAATAGCTCAATAATGAGAAACAAAATTGAAAATGTAGTAAAAATGAAAAAAAAAAGCCCTCCCAAGAAAGAAAAGCAACGTTCACAATTGATTCACAGCAGAATTCTACTAGATATTTAGAGAACATTTAATGCCAACTTTTCTGAAGCTCTTCAATGAAATTGAAAGGGAAGCAATTATCACAAACACATTCCTGGAGGCAGGAATTGCTCTGATTGCAAAACCAGAGAAAGATCCAACTGAAAAAGAGGACTACAATCCAATCTCTCTAAATAACATAGATACAAAAACCTTCAATAAAATACTAGCAAACAGAATGCAGCAACTCATCAAGAAGATTATACACCATGACCAAGTAGAATTCATTCCAGGAACACAGGGATGTTTCAACATACACAAATCCATAAATGTTATACACCACTTCAACAAAACCAAATGCAAAAACCACATAATCATCTCAATAGATACAGAAAAAGTTTTGAAAAAGTACAACACTTGTTTATGATAAAAAAAAAACTACAGAGAATTGGATAGATGGGCTACATCTCAACCTAATAAAAGCCATCTATAAGAAACCAACAGCCAACATTATACTAAATGAGGAAAAAACTGAAGATCTTCCCTTTAAAATAAGGAACATGACAAATTTGTCCACTGTCTCCATTCCTAAATACAGTTCCAGAAACATTAGCTAGACCAATTCGACAAGAAAAAGTAAAAAGAATAATGATTGGAAAAGAAGTGAAATTATCATTATTTGCAGATGGCATGATATGCTACATAGAGGACCCCAAAAACTCTACCAAAAGTATTGTAAATTTAATCACCAAGTTCAGCAACATATCAGGATACAAGTCAACCCCCAAAACCAGTAGCATTTTTGCACAAAAATGAAAATACTGAGAAAGAATTTGGGGAAAACACGCATTTTACAATAACATGTGAATTAAAATAAAATACTTAGGAATCAATATCACAAAGGATACAAAGATTTACAAAGTGAAAATTGTGGAAAATTCTGAGTGAGATTTGATAAAATGGAAAATTTTTCCACAGTCCTGGATACGAAAAACTAACATTTTCAAAATGGCTATACTCCCAAAATTGTTATTCAGAGTCAAAGCAATTCCAATTAAAATACCATTAGTACACCTCACAGATCTAAGAAAACTTTCCTAAACTTTATTTAGAAGCAAAAGATACCAAGAATATCAAAAGCAATCCTGAGAAACAAAGGTAAATCAGGAGTTATCACAATCCTTGACCTGAAATTATTTTATAAAGGTACTGTGATAAAATCAGGATGGTACTGGCATACAGACAAACCTAAGAATCAATGGAACAGATCAGAAGATGTAAAAACAACTGCAAGCATTCTAAGCCACAGTGTCTTTGATAAAGGGCCTAATATGCTCACTGTAAGAAAGATAGCCTCTTTAATAAATGGAGCAGGAAAAACTGGGTTTCCACAAGCTGAAGGCTAAAACTAGACCCATGCCTTTCACCATGTACAAAGCTAAGGTCAAATGGATCAAAGATTTAAATATTAAACAGAAACACTAACTCTTCTGGAGGAAAATATAGATAGACATCATAAAGACATATGGGTAAGGTAGAGAGTTCATGAACAAAAACCAAACTATGGGGGAAATACTCCACCAACAGAGGAAAATTAAAATCCACACATTGAGAAAAATTATAGCCAACCATCTCTCTGGAAAAGGCCTTCTATCTAGAATATATAAAACATTTTTTAAAAATCAGGACCCCCAATTTTATTGTTTTTTTATTTTATTTCTTTTAATAATTTGAGTGAGAAACAAATAGCAATGAGACAGTTTCAAAACAGGCTAGTAGGACAGTTACAATAAGGAATACATTGCATATTCTTGTCTCCATAGTAGTTGTTCATAGTACAAGATGCAGACATAATATCCTGTCTAAACACTATTAGTACAAATCTTTCTTCTCATTGATGTAAGAGAAAGTGGATGTATAACTATGCTATTTTGTATACATAGATATATATATTCACTAAAAAATGGTCCAGTGCCCCCAACTTCAAAACCCCAATGTAAACATGGGCATCTGAGATGAATATACACTTCTCAGATAAAGAAATACAAATGGCAAGTAAATATACAAAAAAATGTTCAGTATCATTGTTCATTTGAGAAATGCAAATTAAAACAATACTGAGATTCCATCTTACCCAATAATGAGTAACATCAAAAAGTAAGCCAAGGGGCCAGAGAGATGGCTCAGTGGAATAAGCACTTCCCTGGCCCAAGGACCTGAATTCAATCCCCGGTTCCACAAAAAAAGAAGAAGAAGAAGAAGAAGAAGAAGAAGAAGAAGAAGAAGAAGAAGAAGAAGAAGAAGAAGAAGAAGAAGAAGAAGAAGAAGAAGAA
>NW_004524930.1:910720-912079 GCF_000260255.1 Octodon degus
TCATTTTGTGTAGCACTGTCTTCTGCCCTTTGTTGTAGATGTTTGCTGTAGTTATAACCTTCACACGTACTGAAATTCAGATGGAGCTCTACAGAGTTTGGAGTTATCCAGCTGCATCTGGCTTAGGTCTGGCTGCTGTGCTCAGCTACTTCCCGCTGCGGACCTGGGCTAGGATTGGGTCTGGGGGTTCCCGGAACTCGGTAGAAATTCCTACTTAGCGGGAGGTGTGGGGCAGGTAAGGTGGAGTGTTGGGGGGCGGCCTGGGCTGGGACTGGTCCCCCAGGCGCAGGGTAGCAGGAAGCTCTCCACACACTTACCGGACCCGGGCTAGGACTGGGTCTGGGTGTTTCAGGAAGTCGGGAGAAATTCCTACTTAGCAGGAGGGGTGAGGTCGTACGGCGGAGTGGTGGGGGCAGCCCAAGGGGGCAGGAGAGGGTCCAGCCCACGCTGCGCCTGGGCTGGGACTGGTCCCGCTGGCACAGGGTAGCAAGAAGCTCTCCACACACTCACCGGACCTGGGCTAGGACTGGCTCTTTGTCATTTTCTATCGCACTGTTCTCTCACATTTAGTGTATAGCTTTGGTTCAATTATAGTCTTATCACCTACTGAATTTCCTGTGGAGATCTTTGATGTTTGAGTTCATCCAGTAGTGCCTTGCTTGGGTGTGGCTGCTGTCCTCAGCTTCTTCCTGCTACAGCCCTTGGAACTGAACCTCTTGTACCTCTCTGGCAAGATGTTCTGCTGAGTGAGACGACCAGGGCTGTGGTATCCTGAGCAGACCCAGAGCGCCGGCCCAGCGAGTGATTGAGACAATCCAGGGCCCGCAGATCCTCATTTGACCCAGGCTGCAGGCCCAGCATGGAACCCTTCAGGAGAACTCCCTGCAAAGAGGCTAGAGGCAAGGCCCACCCAACTGATTCAGGAGCAGAACATCTTGCCAGAGAGACACAAAGGGTTCAGCTCTAATGCCTGCAGCAGAAAAAGTGGAGCACAGCAACCAGATCCAAACAACACCCACCTGGAGGAATCCAAACTTTATAGATCCGGACCTGTTGCTAAGGTAATAACTCTATCTAAGCTCTACACCAAAGGTCAGAAGACAGTGGTATACAAAATTACAAAGAGAAGGAACAAAATGCAGTCTCAGGCACTGAGTCCACACAGTACAAATGCAGAAGACACTAGCACTGAGGAAACTGGAAATCACATGCCAGATATCTCTGAAATAATAGTGTTGACAGTAAAGAATCAACTGCAGAAAGGTACAGAAGAAATCAGATCAGAAATAATTTCAGAACTAAAAAATGTAGTGGTAACTATAATCAAAGAAGTACTAAGTGCTTCTAAAGAATACACTG
>NW_004524930.1:912179-921605 GCF_000260255.1 Octodon degus
GAAGAAGAAAGAAAGAAAGAAAGAAAGAAAGAAAGAAAGAAAGAAAGAAAGAAAGAAAGAAAGAAAGAAAGAAAGAAAGAAAGAAAAAAAAAGTAAGTCAATATCAAATGCTGCATAGGCTGTGGAGAAAAATTTACCCTTCTATACTGTTGGTGGGAGTACAGAGTAGTACAACTACAATGGAAACCAATGTTCAGATTCCTTCAAAAGCTAGGATTAGAGATCCCATTCAAGCCAGCTGTTCCCCTCCTGGGTATTTTTCCAGAAGAACTCCTACCACAGCGATGTATATGCACCCATGGAAACAAATAGCTGTGCAATTTGTCATAGCTAAATCCTGGGAACAACACAGATGCCCATCAACTGGGGAATGCATAAAGAAGATGTGGTATTTTTACACAATGGAGTATTATTCAGGTATG
Organism: Octodon degus; assembly: GCF_000260255.1. Classification (NCBI taxonomy): domain Eukaryota; kingdom Metazoa; phylum Chordata; class Mammalia; order Rodentia; family Octodontidae; genus Octodon; species Octodon degus. The sequence continues at coordinate 912,602 of NW_004524930.1, forward strand.
AAGTACAGTAAATTTGACTGTTTTTCAGTAAATGGATGCTACTAGAGAACATACTCTTCAGTGAAATAAAACAGACCCACAGGTACAAATATCGTATTGTTTTCTTAGTGTGAAAACCCGAAAGAGAAAAATGGAATCTGAAGCATATGATACTTGGAAAAAAACATGAACTTATTCAAAAGGAAAGAGTTAGTGAGTTGAGGAAAAGTGCAGTAGAGGGATTGGGGAAAGAGATTCATTTATGTATTAAGCAGGATGGTTTGGATAACTGCAGTGTGCATTTCTGCTGGTCTAAGGAAAGAAGCAGTTAATACTTTGATTTTTCCCATCTCCTTTTTTCAATTGTTTGCACTATCCTCTTCTTATTTTCTTATACACTTCTTTCTGTTTCTTCTTCCAATTTTACATGTGTGTATCTGGTAATATGAATAACTTCTTGGAAGACAACTCTATGTATTACAAATACCGTGAAATTTATATTATTTTGTTATGTGAAATTCTGTATCACTTATACTTATCTGCCTTAATTCTAATTTTTTTCTGTATTTTAGGGAAGGGTCTACAGGGTGTTCAGGGTCTCACTACTAGATCGGACTCATAGTGATTCTCCTGTTTACAGCCTCCCAAGTGCTGGCATTACAGGCTCCCACCACCATGCCCAGACTCAATCACACCCCAGGGCAGAGCCAGAATGGCAGGAAAAATTATAATGCAGATACAACTTATGAAAATCTGTGCAACGCAAAGAAAAATAGTATCAAACCCCCATCCCCTGCACCTGCTTGAAGGTGCTTTAATCCACTGAGCTATTTAGCCAATGCTCTATTTCTAATTTTTACTCTTTCAAAAATAAGAAAAAATTTTAAAATGATAATAATAATTGATAAGATATTAGAAAAAAAGCTATATTAAGTGGCATAAGTGCCTAGTGCCCGCCTGGCAAGCGCAAGGTCCCAAGTTTGATCCCCAGTACTGAAAAAGAAAAGACACTACAAACAGAACACATTTAGAAGACCAAGATGAGAGGCATTCAACCATGGTTTTTGTATGACACATTGCTGTCCTTGATATAGTTGCCTAGATCACAGACATCAACACACTTTAGTCAAGGTGAAAATTCTGAATGTTAACAGCTATTTTCAAAAAGCTGATGGAAACTATTAGTGCAATCATCTCAGTCATCCTATATATACGTATACTTTGATGTTTTTCCTCTTCCTTTTTTCCTGACTTTTCTTCTTTCTCTCATCTTCATTGTTTAATTCTTAATCTCTGTTTCTTTCTGTTTTACTGTCTTTATGATGTCTTTCAGATTTTACTTATTCTTTTAGGCTATTACACTAGGGAGACAATATATTTACACATGTGATTCTGAATTATTTCACTTATGAGTATAGCCTCTAGTTGTATCCACTTACCTATAAAGTTTTAAGTTTGTCTTTCTTTATAGTTCAGTAATGCTGTGCTGTATAAAAGTGCCACATCTTTCTCATCCATTACTCAAAGGGTGAGCACTTTGGTTGTTTCCAGGATTTGGCTATGATAAATTGTGCTGCTATAAACATAGGTGTACATATATCACTATGGCATGATGTTCCCAGTTCTTTTGGCAAATTACATCTTTATACATTGTGTTCTCAATAACACATAACTATAATTATTTCCTTATGAAGTTGTTCTTTAAATCAGATAAGAGAGAAATGTAATAAAGCAAAATATACACATATTGTTCTTTACCTATGTGGTTACCTCTGCCAGGACTTTTGATATCTCCATATGTATTGAGTTACAATCTAGAGTCACTTCATTGTAGCCTGAAATACATGCTTTATTATGAATACACCTCTTATTAGTGAAGCCTACACATGCTTGATGTGGTTAATGTTGGGGATGGTGCTGTTTCATTTAGACTTTGGCTTTCCCTGTAAGTACCTTAGACTCTCCTGGATTTCTGAAGAATACTTTCTTGGAGAATAAATCCTTGGTGGAGAGTCTTTATCTTCTAGAATTTTAATTATATCACCCCAGTGGATTCTAATTGTCATCATTTCAGATGGCAAATCTCTTGTTTTTCTCCATGAGAATCCACACTTCACAATCGAAAAATTAAAACATTGCATATGCTGGACATGATGGCAAACTCCTATAATCCAAACTCTCAGGAAACTGAGCAGGAGGATCGCTGCAACATTAATTATCTCAAAAAAATAGAAAAACATTGTATTTATGAAAGACATCCAACTTTTACTTAGATCTCCTCTAGAAATACGATGTAGAACAAACAGACATGTCTCAGAAAATATCTTGTTTCTTCTTTTTTTCTCATAATTTTATTGAGAAACAAATAGCAATGAGAGTTTCAAACCAAATTGATAGGACAGTATCAATAATTACACATTGCATACAATCATCTTAGTAGTTAATTACTGTACAAGATGCGGACGTGATATCCTATTTACAAACACTATTAGAACAAATCCCTCTATTCATTAAGAAAATGTAACTATATATCTATTCTAACCATTTTGAATACATGGATACAAAATGGACATTCATTTGTATCCTCCTTTTTTGTTTAGTTCTGTTATTTGAATAGTATAGGTGTGTTAACTCAATAAAAGTATTGGGTCTTCCGCTTCACTGGCAATGTCAGAAATTGTTGACCTGAGTCCCCTACAGCTCAACATAACACCATTACTTTACTTCTTATACTTCATTTTTATACTTTTCTGCTGGATGGTTAAGACGAAGATAAAGCAAGACCTATGCAACAAAAGTTATAGCTTTGGGGTCAGATAAGGTCAGTGAAATTCCCTCAGGATTTATCCTGAGATCCTGTACCTCAGATTGTAGATCCTTTGTCAGTGTCAGCCATGTGGATGAGTCACGGCCATTGCTTGGCCAATATGCTCTCTGTGAAAGCATGAGAGAATGTTTTCTCTCCATGTGACTCTCCTTAGGCACACTCTACATCATTGATTACTTTCCTCTCTGACCCCATAATCTCCTTGATCAGAAAATTTGGGACACTACCGAGTTAGGTGACGTTACAGTACAAGTTCTCATACGTCCTGAGTCTTAATTGACCATGGAAGACTAGGGCCAAAATGTTGGCTTTCCTTGTGGCCCTCCTTTTTGTCTAATTTTGGTCTGCAAACTTAAGTTGTTAACCCTCCAGAAGAGAAGTTTATTGTTATTACCATACAACCTAGGCTGTCAAACTTAACCTCACTATCTATCTGAATATCAAACATCTTAGGCATAACATGGAACAGGTATTTTTCATCAAGTATTGATATGTTGAATTTTAAGTCCATACAGAATATGATAAGAAAACATTTAAACATTAGAATATATTTTTTAAAAAAGCATAAAGAATTATATAATTCTTTTGTTTACACGTAAATCCAAAAATCTAACCATATACAACCTTGAAGCAGGACAGTCCCACCACATTCCTTTTCCTGTCTCCTGCCTTCATTCACCACCCCCTTCTTTTGGAACAGTCCTCTACCCGAGAGACAGCACAGAAGGAACTGGCATGTCATGACAAGCAGCCTATATTCAGAAGACCAGAATGACAGGCACTCCAAGCATGAACCTACTATTGCAAATTGCCATCTTCAGTGCAGTTGCTTAGTTCACAAGTGTCAGTATATATTTTTGTTTCTGCTTCCGTCATGATATGTGGTTGACTACTGGCATACTGAGTTTCACTATCCTGGGATATGTAAATATTAAGGACAAAATTTATGTCCAAGTTATCAATTTCCTCTCAGTGCCAAACATATCTTTCATTTCCTGCACCATGTCAATGATGATGGTTCCTGTCAGCATTTCTCTTTTGCACTGAATCAGTTAAAATATTCATCTTTGTCACTACAACACAGTGAATGAGATCTCTCTTCCTGATTTGAAAACATGTTTCTGTTTTCATCTCCTTTGATTATATAGCGTCCGTGTGTGTGTGTGTGTGTGTGTGTGTGTGTGTGTGTGTGTGTGTGTGTTCATGCACGCATGCATGTTGAAGCATGAGGAGATATTCAATAGTGCTCACCATCTTCAGGTTTTCCTCACAGTTCATTAACAATTGCTCGCTGGGTCTCAGTGGCATCTCTTGACAGATCCCAGTGGATTCCATGGAAAACCCCATCTATTAGTTTCCCAACTTTGCCTTTGTACACCATGGTGTGATGTTTTCCTTTACTCTTGATCCAGATCCTCCCCAATTTATGTGTCCACCAAAGTCACTGTTGGTTGTTCAGTGAAGCCATATTAAACCGTACTGTCACCCTATGCTGCAAGGTTCTCAGTTTTCCAGTACCAGGTGGTTTATTGTATCCTAGCTTCTGTCCATCTGCTATAAACTTGACCTGACCAAAGAAGACACAATGAACTTTACCATTGAATGATCAACAACCACATTCTCCCAAGTATTAGGATTCTATCCTTGAGGAGGCAACTATTATCAAAACATATACCTTCTTTAGATACACGTCTTTCAATTCTATGCACTATCTAAGCCACTATTATTAATCCTCTGGTATACCTAGTAATTATACATAAACATTCCTGTTCATATCAGGAAATCTGTGTGTTCTTGCTTGGATCCTGAGCCATACAATATGGAAGAAAAGGCCACTTTTATAGACTCTAGATAAACATTATCTCTTGTTCTATATAAGGAGAGAACAACAGATTTCTTATAGAGTGGAGGTCAGAGTCCAAATTAAGAGAATAACATGAGGCATGCTATTTTTAATCAAAAGTAGTAATAACTCAACATTATATTAATATTATTTTAAAATCAATGCAATATTTTAGATTCACACTTTGGAGCTTATAGAGATGTTGCATAAATTCATTTTATTTATAAATATTTGTTCATCAATAAGCAGTAGCTATGACAAGAGTATGCGATGGGAAAGAATAACTCCATATTATACTTCAGTGCTTACCTATATGAAAGTACTACAATAATCCTTATTACACTTGATGTCTTCATCTGTCGATCAAGTTCAATTAAATCACATCTGTTAGCATTCTACGCAATATTCAATGACCATTTTTAACTTTCTTCTGAAGTTACTTTTCTCCTCCAGAGCTTCCACATGGCACCCTTTACCTCAGCATTTCTGAGAGTGTAGATTAAAGGGTTTAGCATAGGTACAACCATAGTATAAAAGACAGCAACAGCTTTATCTATTGGCAAAGTGGTCACTGGACGCAAGTACACAAAGATGCAGGGCACAAAGAATAAGACAACAACTGTAATGTGAGATACACAGGTTGAGAGAGCTTTGCGCCTACCCTCCAAGCTGTAGTTCTTCAGGGAGCGGAGGATGACCACATAGGACACCATCAAGAGGAGGAAGTTTAACAGACAGATAAACCCACTGTTGGCAGCAACAAACAGACCAAGGGTGTGAGTGTCCATGCACACAAGTTTCAACAAAGGGTACAAGTCACACATAAAGTGGTCTATGACATTGGGGCCACAGAATGGCAGCCACACGGTAAACAGGATCTGAATAGTTGCATGCAGAAATCCTCCAGTCCAGGCCACTCCCACAAGCAGAATGCACAGCTTGCGGCTCATGATGGTCACGTAGTGCAGAGGTTTGCAGATGGCCACGTAGCGATCATAGGCCATCACTGTCAGTAGGATGATTTCAGTACCACCAAAAATGTGCTCTGCATAGACCTGAGCCATACAACCATGAAAGGAGATGGCTTTGTTCTCGTGAAGGGAGTCCACAATCAGCTTTGGAGCTGAAGAAGAAGAATAAATTGTGTCTATCAAGGAAAGGTGGCTCAGGAAGAAATACATGGGTGAGCTCAGAGCCTGGCTGCTGCTGATGGTGACCATGATGAGAAGATTGCCAGACAGTGTCACCATGTACAGAACCAGGAAGGTCACAAACACTAGTTTCTGCATTCTGGGGTTCTGTGTGAGACCAATTAAAATGAACTCAGTCACATTCCTTTTATTCTCCATGCATTGAGTGTGGGGGACAAGAACTCCAGAAATATATATTTATTCTGCAGAGAAAGAGAGAGCAAAGAACCATGGAAAATCAAGTAGTTCCAAGCTCTACCTTTTTATGCCCCTTGCATTTCACAGGTTATTCTTTTTATTAACAAATAGAAATCTCAAAGCCTCTCTTAATTAAATACCTTATTTTCCTAACTTCAAAGAATTTTACAAGATGTAGGACACTCAGAAAAAATAGATTTTTTGTCCTAGGGTGGGGAACCATAAAAATCTATATAACCTAATCATAATTATGTAAGCACACTAGAGGTAAAATGTTAGTGATAATAAACATGAAATAGTGTTTGAAAAATATAGGTTTTATATGTATATTTTGAGAATAAAGTGCAAAATCTTCACATAAACTTTTCGTAGCTATTTTTACCTGTAGTAAAACACATGCATGAAATTTTGTTTTTCCTCATCCTTGACAACACAGATAAAAGTAGACGATAATATGTTAAGTGATACAATCCAGAGAAAATACTACATGTTGTTCTCTCTCATATGTGTAAGCTCAAAATATCAATGGGAAATATAGAATAGAAATTATCAGGGGAAAACAGAGGTGCTATGTGACTCTGATGTTCTACATCCCACTTAGTTTGGCCACAGCTCACATTAACCAATTAGTTTTGAAGATGCAGAATAGAAGAGCTCAAACACTCAAAATAAAGAATTGAAAAGAAGAGGGAACTGCTAATTACCCTAATAAATCATCATTGGTGCTTGTTTTGCAATATTATGGCTGAGGAGTTAGGTCAGGAGCACAGTGCCTACTTGGCATGCTCAAGGTCTTGAGTTAAATTCCTGATACAAAATAAAAAAGGAAATCACATTTTATCTATTAATAGGTATAAGTATTACATGATAATCAAAAATAAAGAATTGTCCAAAAAGCTCAGCAGTTTTAAAGCACCTGCTGGAGGATTGATCCCTGGGCCTGATATGCCAGTCCTACCCCCAGGGTGCATAGAGTAGGCAATTAAGACTGGGCGTGGTGGTGCATGCCTGTAACCTCAGCACTTGAGAGGTTGTAAGTAGGCAGAACACTAAAAGTCTGATCTAGTAGTGAGACCCTGAACACCCTGTAGACCCTTTCCTAAAAATACAAAACTTAATTAAAATATGCCAAGACTTTATAGCAATTAACATATATACATATATATATTTATATGAAGTAGCTCAGTAGTAAATTAACACATTTTGAGAGTGTCATTCAAGATGTGATATTAGAGGTGATCATTTACTTTTATGTCTTTCCCTGATTTCTAAAGTTTGCATTAATGATTCTGTTTTGTTGAAAATTGAAAATTAAAAAATAACTATTATAACGAAAATGTATAATATCTTTTATTTTCTTGGAGACCTATATTAAAATCATGAATATACAAATTCAGCAGAATATGTTAGACAACAAATATGGGCTCTCTTACATTGACACATTGTCGAAATTAGGAAAATATTTGTTGAATATAACTAAAAATATTTTTGAATATAACTAAAGTAATGCAGTAATAAGTACAAGTAGTGTATATGAATTGTTGCTAACAATTCACCAAATGAACACCAAATAGCCCAAAATTTTAGTTTGCCAGCTAAAAGTGATTCTTATCTAGTTTTATCATGCTATTAGTCAATAATTTTTATGGATAATCAAATATGATTAGTCAACCATAGCCCACTTAATTCAAACATTTTTTTCATTTACTTAATGAAGAATGCATATCACAAGTAACTCAAGCTTCATCATAGCATTGAAAACTAAAATTTGTCATTATTAATTCTCACATTTACAAGAATATCAGATTCATTTTATTTATTGCTAGGTATTCTTAAAGCACAAATATCATGAAAGATAATGTGAATTGTTCTGAATGGTAACATAATGAGGGACCTAGGAAGGAAACCTACTCTAAATGATCGCATAAATGCTTCCTTGTACAGACTGGTTTAGAGCACCCAACTTGATGTCATGGCCTCACTTCCTTATAGCCCAGTTTACTAGGGAATCTTTCCAGGTACAAGAAACCCTGAGAATAAAATTGATGCACTTGTCCTTTTCAATTCCTCTCTAGAGAAGATGGCTCTTGGGAGAATCAACAATTGATATGTTTCTATAACTTCTTGAAGACCTAGGCCAATAGTTAGAGTTCTATGCTTGGAACCAAAAGAAAATCCTCAATTTAACACCTTAATTTCATTTCACCTTGCAGTTTCATTTCTTATAAATGTTAATTTTATCTGTATAGATTTAAGAACCAATTCTCTTTTGTAACTTTTACATTACTCCTTTTTCCACACAGCACACAAACAAAAACATACAAACAGGCAGGCGGTATAGCTCAGGCAACTAAGTGCTTGCTTAGGTAAGCGCAGGGGCCAGCTTTGATCACTGACACCACATGCCATGGCTTCTCTTCCCTGAGGCGAGCTGATCCAGTGATGGAGCCTGAGAGTGGTGGCACACTCCTGTAATCCCAGCAAGAAGGAGGTAGAAATCAGGAGGTTCACTACGAGTCTGACCTGCATAGTGAGACCTTGCCAGAAAAAAAAAAAAAACTTGAAAAAGAAAAGAAACATGAAAACAACTCCGCTTTATATTCAAATTGATATAATTGGTGGTAATTGGCAAACAAAAGCACAAAATCAGTTGGATTTTCTGTCCAGTCAAAAACCAAAAATGTACCCATTAGAACATAAGCAGAGTCCCAGCCCAGGCGCAGCGTGGGCCGGACCCTCTCCCATTCCCTCGGGCCGCCCCACACCACTCTGCCGTATGTCCCCACCCCTCCCGCCGAGTAGGAACTTCTCCCGACTTCCAGGAACCCCAAGACCCAGTCCTAGCCCAGGTCCGGTGAGTGTGTGGAGAGCTTCCTGCTACCCTGCGCAGGCGGGACCAGTCCCAGCCCAGGCGCACCGTGGGCCGGACACTCTCCCACCCCATCGGGCCGCCCCCAACACTCCGCC
>NW_004524930.1:924683-933718 GCF_000260255.1 Octodon degus
TTGAAACTGTACTTCTGATTTGATTTGAAACTGTCTCATTGCTATCTGTTTATCAATAAAACTGTAGGAAAAAATAAATAAAAATTCGTTACAGTAAAAAAGGAACATAAGCATAAGTAGAATATAAATACTTAATATTGATATTTTTGCAATAAAAAGAGCATGATCCTCCATTAAAGGAGTCTCATATTTTAATTTAGAGGCAAGAACCTACACAAACTTATTCCCAGAGAAAACTTTTTTTTCAGAACCAGGGATTGAACTCAGGCCCTTACACTTGCCAGGGAAGCACTGAGCCATCTCCCTGGCCCCAAGAGAAAACTTTATCCTTTAAATTTCACACACTCAAGCAGTTACAAAGGAAACTTTGTCTGTACCTCCCTTTTACTCACTCCTAATAACATATACAGATTTATTTTCTGCCATTTATTTATTGTATAAGAATTATTATTTAGCTATGGAGATAGCTCGGTGACATAAGCACCTACCTGAAAAGGGCAAGGTCATGTATGCTCCCCAAAAAAGCATTATTATTTAGTGTATGTCATATGTTCAGGTTATAATAGATGGTTGATGTGTGCTATATCATCTAATCCTCACAATAATATTATGAGATTGGCACAATTTTATTTGTACTTTAAACGAATTAAATTGTGGTTAGGAGAAGAAAATAACTTACTCAACATCATAATGATAATAAAAAAATACAAAAGCTTTTATTCAAATCCAGGCTATCTCCAGCTTCTCAGGACACACTCAGAACCTAAATACTGTTTTGTTCTGGAGATCAGCAGTGCCAGACTAGATACTACTTTAAACAAGTAGACTAGAGCTTAAAGCCACTGCCTGTGACCCCAGATCCATGGTGGATTTTTTGATACACTATGAAATGTAGAGTTTGGCACAAATGTAAGCTGCCAGGGGACAAGTCTGTGGCATTGTGATAATTTAGAAATCCTCAGAAACCTTTCATTTATTAATTCCTATTTGACTTAAAGATAAGGAAACAGAGGACCAGACAAAGAAAGTCTGAAGAAATAACCTCATTGACTGGGGCAGAGGATAATAGAGCCCACGTCTTGTAATCCCTACCACCACGAGGTTTATCCTACCACAGTATTTGCCTTTCATTGGAAGCCTTAAAATTGGTACACATAAGGAAAAATAACTCATATTGTACTCAGAATAACTGCTACAAAGACAACAATATGTAATGTATTAATTACAGAGAATTAATACTTATTTATCAATATTGGTCTTGAAGCCTTGAAAAAGAGGACAGAGTATGAATGGAAAAATGAAGAAGTTGAGTCATCCCTGGGAACAAATTCACTGTAGCACAAACAAGCTCATGCCTGCTAAGAACAATATCTGAGCAAGTATAACAAACTTAAAATTGTACTTTAGTGAGACTCCCAACCACTAAAGATGGTACACTTTCCCCTTGAAGATATTACACATGAATGCATTTACTTCTTGGGTCTCAATTTTAGAGTTGGAAGACTCCTTTTTGAAAGAAAATTCAAATGTTTCTCTCCCTCTGAGCTGACCGATCTTGATGACAGTGAAGTTCACATACCTCATCTCAACTCTGCTCCCAACTTGCCTTTGTTATTTTCAATTGCAGCTCATATTTTCTCCCAGCAGTACAAGGTGAGATGTTCGCCTTTCGTTCATCTCTGAAAATCATCAAAATCAAAGAATTACTTGAAGGACATGAGTGACTCTACAGAAAGTATTCTCCAACTACCTAGACCACGTTCTGTATTGCACTATGGAAGAAACTCTCAGGAACCTGTCTAGGTATTTCGCTCTCTCTGAAGTGAAAAGCTTAAAAGTTAACTTTGTATTCTTTAAACTCTACAACTTTTTCTGTAAAACTGTGAATATATTTATACTGACACTTTAGGAGAACAAATATTTCTTCAAAATATCCTGAAATATCTGAATGTAACCACTGATCAAGTATCAGAAACTAGTGCACCAATGATCTCAATTCCAAACCCTTCAAAAAAAAGCCTGGAAATGAAATTGGATTGAAAAATCAGAACTTCTTGATAATTTACTGTGGTTGGTTCTTTAGTTGAAGAGAATGCCCATTTTCTTCCAAAATATAAAATAATCATCCATGTAGCTATCTATGCCAGCAGTGTCATAATGAGAGCTATCCTAAATCATCATTAACTAGACCTGATTGTAAAAATCAGAGAATGTCAAAATGGCAATAACATCTTCAGATAAATTCAGCAAACATATTTGAAGGAAAGAATGTCTTATAAAGCAAAAAGAAAAACAAAATGATATGCTAGATTTTAATCTCAAAGTCCTTAGACAAAACAATGTTCTGGCTCCCTGCACCTAAGTCTACAGCTATAAAACAAGAGACAGAACTATTTCTGTCATTAAATACACCTTATTATGACAAAAATAAGCAAAGAGCTTCTTCAGGAATCATGGTATGTAATCAGGATTTTATTAGAGGACATATCCTTCTGTCTAATGTTTTGCTCTCCCAGGAATTAATTATTTCAGGTTTTTTTAAGTTATTACTTTAGAAAAACATATTAAGAAATATTTATCTAGAAACAATGCATCTTGACCTGATTAAATCTTTTCCCTGTACTTTAATCCATTGACATCCTATGTTTCTGGTCTAGAATATTATGTCATGAAGCACTTATTCAATGAGCACTTGAGTATTGGGAGCTGGAACAAAGAGGATTCTAAATGCTCTGTGGTGACAGTGTTGGGATTCACTCAGGGCACATATCCCTGAGGACATGTCCTCACTGCCTGAGCTCATGTGGGAGGTTGAGGTACTGATTCAATCTCTCAGCTTCACCCTAAACATATGGAGACATAGTCTGTCAATGGGAATGAAATGTGGAACCTGGAATACATTGACACAGAATAATATCTAGAGCTGGGAGACTAATGGACACTAAAGTCTTATGACAAGTTTCCCAGGATAGGAAGCAAAACTCTTGATTTTCAGCCTTCACACTGGCCTCTTTTTTTAAATTTTTTTCAATTTTATAAATATAATCATCTATTCATGGAAGAAGGGTTACCTAGGAGAAAGATTTCAGATTCTCTTCATATATAAATATCATCAGGACATTGATGACATGAACAACCAAATATGTTCTGACATCTTGAAAACACACACTATAGTAATTATGCTGCTGCCCAGAAGACAGGATATTGTTTAAATCACAGCTCATAAAAGTTAAAATAGCTGTTATATTGACACGTATGGCTAACTAGCTGATGATGAGCCAGGAAAATGGTAGTATTAACAGCTATTTTTACTGAGTACTATGTCTTTTATTGTGTATATATTGAATCAGTTGATTTATTTTTACTCTGTGAATTACTCTTTGAACTAGACGTGATTTTTATAGGCATCATACTATTGAGGTTTTTCATCCATTCTCCTAATCTGTGTCTTTTTACTGTAGAGTAAGGTCATTCACATTGACAGCTAATATTGGAAGCTATTGACTTATCCCTGTAATTACACTGTTTTCTCTTTTTAATTCCTTGATGTTACCCTTTTGTTTCACTACTCATTCTTCTTAGAGGATTTATTCCACCTCACTTCAGGCACTGTTCCATTAATTCATTCTTAGATAAATTTATTATTCATGTTTTGAATGGTGTTGGTTAGCTTTTCTAACTTTTATTGACAATTTTGAAATATTGATCAATTAGTTTATTAATTTAATCGCAGCGTCTCTGAATTAATTTTTCTTGCTTCGTTTTTCAAAATATTGTATAATCATTGGCCAAGCAACGGCCGTGACTCATCCACATGGCTGACACAGACAAAGGTTTTACAATCTGAGGTACAGGATCTCAGGATAAATCCTGAGGGGATTTCACTGACCTTATCAGACCCAAAAGCTACAACTCTTGTTGCATAGGTCCTTATTTACCTTAACCATCCAGCAGAAAAGTATAAAAATGAAGTATAAGAAGTAAAGTCATGGTGTTATGTTGAGCTGTAGGGGACTCAGGTCAACAATTTCTGACATTGCCAGTCAAGCGGAAGACCCAATACTATTATGGACTACTGGACTCTTTTAGAATATTTTGGTGAGTTTACACTCCTATAGTGTTCAAGTAATGGAACTTAACAAAAAAAAAAGGGGATACAGATGATTGTCGATTTTGTATCTGTGTATTCAAAGTAGTTAGGATAGATATATAGTTACATTCTCTTAATGAATAAAGGGATTTGTTCTAATGGTGTTTGTAAATAGGATTTCATGCCCGCATCTTGTACAGCAGTTAACCACTAGGAAGAATGTATGCAATGTGTTTATTATTGAAACTGTCCTACCAATTTGGTTTGAAACTGTCTCATTGCTATTTGTTTCTCAATAAAATTATGGAAAAATAATGTATAATTCAGCTATTGGTGTTTGATTCTCTCTTTATTGATACCCAATGAAACTGCTTTAGAAGATTTTGGAGTTTCAGGAGATTTTTGCTACTTTTTCTTCCATGTTTTTATTTGTGTATATATGTGTGCATGAGTGTGCACATACATTCATGAGGAGGAAACCAACTGTGTTGAAAGGACATTCATGTTGGTATAAAAATCTCATTAGTTACATTTTCCCTCCTGCTTATGTAAACTTCGGTTTCTTTTGAAAGAGATATTGTCTGCCACTGCATTGTATTCCACGTAATAAGATTAAACCTATTCACTCTGTTTTAAGGAGATAATTACTTCTAGTTAAAGCAGGATCAACATCAATCATGAGCATTAAAATTTGTTTTGACAATTTTACTCTTCTACCAATTTTACCTCATACTATACTGCTAATAACAGACTTGGTGTGGAGGGAGGGGTAAGGAAGACAAAAAGAAAGGAACGGAGTAAGTCAATAACAGGAGATGGGAACTCAGGTGAGAAAAGTATCAATAAGTGAAAAAGAGACATGAGGTCAGCCTAAGCTTGAAATATTTTACAGGGGGCCAGGGAGATGGCTCAGTAGAATAAGCACTTGCCTGGCAAGGACAAAGGCCTGAATTCGATCCCCAGTTCCACCAAAAAGAAAAAATTTACAGTGGACTAAAGGGCTCGTACTGAAGGGGTATTTTATTCCATGTTTATTACAATATTTGTTAAAAGAGGAATAAAGTACTATTGACTTTGTGCATCACAGGGTCAGAGTACCCAACACCTAAAACTTAAAAGAAGAGAGGTTTATTTAGCTTATTTTTCAGATTTAGATGGCCTGTTCCAAGGCAGGACAGCATATCAAATAGGAATGGTAAAGCAGACGTGCTTGTGGCATAGCAGACATCAAGCAAAAAAGATCAAGAGAAGATCAAGGAAGGGAGATAAAATTTCCAGACAATACCCCAGTGATCCTCTTTTCCAGTGAGACCATTTTTCCTAAAAGTAAATCAGCAATAAATCTCCATAATGCAATCATCCTTTAAAATTCCATCTATGAACTTAGGAAATTCTTTGGGAACATCTAGATATATAGCATAGTGTTACACTCCTGGATCCAAAAATGTTCATATGCATTTCTTTATGCAAGTTGTATTTAATTACCAAATGTATGTATGAAAATTTATTTAATCCCTTTCTAAGAATGCTTACAATCTTAACATTTCCAACACTGTCAAAGTCCAAAAGACTCTCTGAGACATAAGACAAACTCTTAGCTGTGAGCTTCTGTAAAAATTAAAAAAGAAGTTAAACATGGAAAAAGTACGATGGCAAAGGATGAACATTCCCATTTCAAGAGGAAGAAATGGGGATGGAAACTAGTAGGACTAAAACTCAGAAGGAAAAATATTGAATCCTGTAGTTGTGCATCTAATATCCTGAGAAAGTTGTACCAAGATGTGAATTCCAATGATGGGGCATCCCCTGACCCTATATGATTACTGGTAGTTTTTAACTTCATGGCTTCTCTCTTGGCCTGGCTTTGTTTAATCCTTCCCTTGGATCCCCTTGGACAGTCCACATTACTGGGCTTTCCAGATCCCTAGGAATTCCACTGCCATTTGGGTTTCATGTTGACAGCTTCATATATATCCTTCTTGGGGTCAACCTGCACGTCCTCCTCAATGACTTTCTTCAGAAATCCGAAAGGAAGCCTTCTGAACCCACAACTTTTACATTATACATGCTATAAAAGCAGCACCACATGGTTGATGCCAATATTTACTACAGTCACCAGATTTCCTTGGGCTTCTACTACAGAGACCTTTGAATGCCTGAATAGCAAAATACTATAAATCAAGTCCCAGGTGACAAATTCCCTAAGTGATTGTACTAGAGCTTGAGGCTATGAATACTTTTCATAAAGCAAAGTTTTCATTTTCTCAATTTGCAACCTATAAAATATGGTTCTTTGCTGACCCCTGATATTCCTCTAAGCCATTTTATCTTATTGTTCTTACCTGAAGTATTTGAATGTTAATATTTTCACCAGCCAAGACTTCCTCTTGTCTATATTTGGTGGCACTTTCAGCAAATATGAAAACCTTTTTTTAATTTTTTATTCATTTTAATGAGAAAAAAAGGTAAAATAGCAATGAGTTTCAAAATAGTTTAGTAGGACAATTACAATAATTAATACATTGCTTATTATTGTCTTTCATATTAGTTATTCAGAGGATAAGATGTAGACATCATATCTTGTCTCAACAATATTAGTACAAAATTTTTCTTATTAAAATAAGAGAAACTATCCGTATATCTATTCCAACTATCTTGTATATACATAGATGTTTTTTCGCTACAAAATGGTCCTTTATTTATATCCCTCTTTTTTCTTTTCTTTAGTCCAATATTGGTGGCCATGACTCATCCAGATGGCTGACATTGACAAAAGATCCATAAGATGCCGTACACTGTTCCAGGGTAAATCCTGAGGAAATTTGACTGACCTTACGAGATAGCAAAAGTTACATTTTGAGTTATATAGGTCTTGCTTTAACTTGGTCTTAACTATCCAGTGGAAAAGTGTAACCATGAGGTATAAAAAATAAAGCTATATTAATATGCTGAGTTCTAAAAGGTTCAAGTAAACAACTTCAGACAGTTGCCACTTATCTTGGTAACTCACTACTGTGATGGACTATTGAACTACATTGGGTTATTTTGCTGAATTCAAGTACCTATAATATTTGAACTGGCATCAGTATGAAAAGATACTTTAAAGACTTCTCCAAATATAGTTTCTCTAACCTTTTAAAAGAGCTTTTCTCCCTGATTTCCAGTATAACCCTGGATATAACCAGCAAGTGGGCAGAAGAGGAGAAACCCCTTACACAGCCCCACACCATCACAGGAACTATAGTGAACATCAGGGAGCTTCAGGACTCTCACTGAGCCATGTAAGAAGGGAGAAAACCTGCCCAACTCCCACTATCATGGGAGAAACAGTGAACTTCAGCGAGCCTCAGAAACCTTCAGAGCCTCAGACAGTTCCATCTGGAGCAATCCAAATGCCTGGCTGATGCTTCTACACTGTGGAATGGGAAGACAGTGCAGGAAACAAACAAGACTTGCCAACTGCCTCATTTGGAGGAACCCAGGATAAATTCACTCTAACAAGGAAAACACTTTCCATAAAAGCTCCTCATCTGTACTCATTTCTGTTATATAAATATAGATGTTGCTTCTATGGTCTAAAGTTCAAAATCAATAGTTGCCATAGTATGTCAATTTATAAATTATGCTTGATGCTGTCATTATTACTAATCATATCACTGTAGCTAGGATGTCACATTTATAGGAATTAGTTGTTTTCCCTTGTATAACAATATTGGAGACCCAGTCCTAGCCCAGGTCCGGTGAGTGTGTGCAGAGCTTCCTGCTACCCTGCGCTGGCGGAACCAGTCCCAGCCCAGGCACAGCGTGGGCAAGACCCACTCCCAGCCCCTCGGGCTGCCCCCCACCACTCCGCCTTACCTGCCCACCCCTCCCGCCGAGTAGGAATTTCTGCCGACTTCCGGGAACCCCCAGACCAAGTCCTAGCCCAGGTCCGGTGAGTGTGTGGAGAACTTCCTGCTACCCTGCACCAGCGGGACCAGTCCCAGCCCAGGCGCAGCATGGGCCGCCCCCCACCACTCAGCCTTACCTCCCCCACCCCTCCCGCCCAGTAGGATTTTCTGCCGACTTCCGGGAACCCCCAGACCCAGTCCTAGCCCAGGTCCGGTGAGTGTGTGGGGAGCTTCCTGCTACCCCGCGCCAGTGGGACCAGTCCCAGCCAAGGCACAGCATGGGCCGGACCCTACCTCACCCCCTCGGGCCACCACCCACCACTCCGCCATACCTCCCCACCCCTCACGCGAGTAGGAATTTCTGCCGAATTCCAGAAACCCCCAGACCCACTCCTCGCCCAGGTCCAGTGAGTGTGTGGAGAGCTTCCTGCTAACCTGCACCGGCGGGACCAGTCCCACCCCAGGCGCAGCATGGGCCGGAACCTCTCCCACAACCTTGGGCCACCCCCCAACACTCCGTCATACCTCCCCCACCCCTCCCACCGAGTAGGAATTTCTGCCGACTTCCGGGAACCCCCAGACCCAGTCGTATCCCAGGTCTGGTGAGACTGTGGACAGCTTCCTGCTACCCTGTGCCGGCGGAACCAGTCCCAGCCCAGGTGCAGCGTGAGCCAGACCCACTCCCACCCCCTCGGGGTGCCCCCCACCACTCTGCCGTACTTCCCCCACACCTCCCGCCCAGTAGGAATTTCTGCTGACTTCCGGGAAACCCCAGACCCAGTCCTAGCCCAGGTACGCAGCAGGAAGGAGCTGAGCACAGCAGCCAGATCTAAGCCAGATGCAGCTGGATAACTCCAAACTTTGTAGAGCTCCAACTTCAGTACCTGTGAAGGTTATACAGCAAAGATCTACAACAAAGGGCAGAACACAGTGCTACACAAAATGAGGAGAAGGAACAAAATGCAACCTCAGAACCCAAGCCCAAATGTAACAAGTGCAGAGGACACTAACACAGAACAAATTGGAAATCACACAGCTGAAAGCAATGAATCAAC
>NW_004524930.1:933818-935244 GCF_000260255.1 Octodon degus
ATAAATAAATAAATAAATAAAAGATGTTCTGCTCCTGAATTAACTGGGTGGTTCTTGCCCCTAGCCTCTCTGCAGGGACTTTGGCTCCAGTTTCGCCCCTGGCCTGTATGCCAGGCCTGGGCTGGGTCTAGAGCAGTCTGGAGAGAGTAGTGGAAGTTCTCATTCACACACTGGACCTGAGCTTTGTCCTGACGGTTCCAGTGGGCTCAGAGGTGTGCGGCAGCTCTCCCACACACTAGCCAGGCCTGGGCTTGGGCTGGATATGTAATGGTTGAAGACCAGAATGACATACATTGCAAGCCTGCTCCTCGTATTACACATTGCTATCCTCAGTGCATTTGTTTGGTTCACAGGTGTCAGCATATATAGTCAGGGTCAGAATCCTATCAATCAACTGTTAGTTTCAAAAACCTGGTGAAGATTCTCAGGACCATTGCCTTAACCATCTTGGGCATATAAATGTATGGATTTGCCCCTGTCATGCCTCCTAGCTTTTCTCCTTGCCCTCTCTTCATTGTTTAAACCTTAAATTCTCACTTTCCATTTTAGTATAATTTTCAGTTTTTATTTCTTCTTTTGAGTTCATACACTAGGGACACTATATGATATTTACAAATGTGAGTCTGGTATAACTTATGAGAATATCTTCATGTTGCACCCACTTTAATATGAAGAGTTCGGGTTTATCTTTCCTTAAAGATGAGTAATACTCCATTGTATACAAACACATTTTTTCTTCCATTCCTCAGGTGACCAGCATTTTAGTTGTTTCCAAAATTTGGCTATCAGAAATTGTGCTGCTAGAAACATAGGTGCCAATATATCACTATGATATAATATGTTCAGTTCTTTTGGGAAATTTCCCAGAATGGAGATAGCTGGATTGAATGGAATTTCCAGTTTTATTTTTTAAGGAATCTCCACACTGATTTCCATAATGGTTGAACCAGTCCCAACATTTCTTGTTGGTTGTTTTCTTTATGATTGCTTTTCTTTCCTTTGTGAGATGGTATCTCAGTATTGTTTGAATTTGCATTTCATGAATGGCTAGTGCTGTGGAGCATTTGGGCTGTATTGATATAGTGTATTACATTTATAGATTTACATATACTGAACCATCGTTGTATCCCTGGGATGAATCCTACCTGGTCATGGTGTATAATCTCCTTGATGATTTGCTATATTCTATTTGCTAGGAATTTATTGAGTTTTGCAACTATGTTCATGAGGGTAATGGCCAGTAGTTCTTTTTTTTTTTTTTTTTTTTTTTTTTTTTCCCTGGTTTTGGTATCAGTATAATACTTGCCTCCTGGAACCATTTTGGAGGATTGCTTCCTTTTCAATTTCATCTATGAGTTTGAGGAGTATAGGGATTATATTTCCTATAAATTTCTTGTAGAATTCAGCTGTGAATCCATCAGAATCT
>NW_004524930.1:935344-942416 GCF_000260255.1 Octodon degus
TTGTACAGCAATTAACCACTAAGAAGATGTTAGTGTATTATGCAGTGTATTATTTGTTGAAACTGTACTTTCGATTTGATTTGAAACTGTCTCATTGCTTTATGTTTATCAATAAAACTTTGAAAAGAAAAGAAAAAAAAACAATATTGGAAACGGTGGGGCAATAACATCACTATAGCCCTACACTTAAAGACCCAGGGCAGTATCAAACAGAAACCAACAACACACTCTCAATAATTGGACATGTAGCATAATGGGACGGACACAAACCAAGAATCTCCTGCACACAGAAGATATCCTTGAAGTACACACTATTCCAGAAAAGGCCTAGATTCTAGTAGTATCGTGATTTACTACAACACACATAAAACACAACAGAAAACAAAATTTAAAACTGTTGAAATTGAAGATGTCACAACACAGGGGCAAAATGCAATCTCAATCCTCAGGCCAACATAAAACAAGTTGAGGAGGTATCAAAATGGAACAACATGGGTCCCACATCTGAGACTTCTGAAAAATTAACTGAAGTAAAGAAAACAACTTCATGAGAGTATAGAAAAAAGTCATATCAGAAATAATCTCTCAGATTAAAAAAAGAAATGACAATGATGATGAAAAAATTACTTAGTATATCTAACAAAGACATAGATAAAAATAAAAGAGCATACAAAAATGATGCGAAAATTAAGTGAAGAATAGCAGGAAAAGTTATAATGCATAAAACAGGTTCAAAGAACTATACCGAAAATAAAATAACTTCATTGAAATATGGAAAAACTTCTTTTATTAATTTAATTTACTGAGAAACAAATAGCAATGAGACAGTTTCAAAACAGATTACTAGGACAGACACAATAATTAGCACATTGCATATTGTTGTCTTTGTAGTAGTTATTCATAGTACAAAATGCTCATATGATAACTTCTCTAAACACTATTAGTACAAAACTTTCTTCTTATTGAATGAAGTGAAAGTAACAGTATATCTATTCTATTTTGAAAATACAGATAAATATATACGTATATGTTTTTTCACTACACAGTGGTACTTCATTTATATCTCCTTTTTTTGTTCAGTTTTGTCAGAGATGGATTTGCCATTGCCATTCAAATATTGTAGGTGCATGAAGACAGCAAAATAATCAATATAGTCCGGTAGTACCTAATATTAGTGGCTTATCCCCATGACTGGCAATGTCAGAAATTCTTCACTTCAGCCCTTTACAGCTCAGCTTATTAATATGACTTTACTCTTTATACGTCGTGTTTATACTTTTCTTCTGGATGGTTAAGACCAGGGTAAATCAAGACCTATATAACAAGAAATGTAATTTTTGTATCTGACGAGGTCAGTCAAATCCCCTCAGGATTTATCCTGAAACCCTGTACCGCAGTTTATAGATCCTTTGTCAGTGTCAGCCATGTGGAAGAATTATGGCAATTGCTTGAACAATTTGCTCTCTGTAAAAGCCTGAGAGAAAGTTTTATCTCTAGGTGACTCTTCTTAGGAACACGATACATCATTGTTCACTTTCCTCTATGTCCCCATAATCTCCTTGAACAAAAAATTTGGGACACCCCTGAGTTACAGGATGTTGCAGTACAGGTTCTTTATGTACTGAATCTTCACTAACCTTGAAGTGCTAGGGCCAAAATGTTGGCCATCCTTGTAGATCTTGTTTTTCTCTAATTTTTTGCTCTGCAAACTGAACTTGTTAATATTCCAGGAGAAAAGCTTCATGATATTAGTACCTTATAAAATCGGCATTTGAGCTTGACATCACTATCTGTCTGAATATAAAATGATTTAGACATAATATAGAACAGGTATTTTCCAATAATCCTTGATATTTTAAACTCTAAATCCCAATAGAATGTGAAAAATATAAAAAACAATAAATAGGAATGAACAGTTATACATTTTTACACAGAAATTTAGAAATCTAACCAAATAAAACCTTATAGCTGGACCAGTCCTATGACATTTTTTAAACAATTTTAGTAAGAAACACATAGCAGTGACACAGTTTCAAAACCGATTAGTAAGAGGTTCTATGATTAATACATTGCATATTGTTCTCTTCCTAGTAGTTATTCATAGTACAAGATGCAGATATGTTATATCCTGTCAAAAAATACTATTAGTACAAATCTATCCATTCACTGAATTAAGAGAAAGTAGATGTATAACTATCCCAACTATTTTGAATATACAGACACAAAATGGTCCTTTGTATCTCCTTCTTTTTCATAGTATTGTCAGTGATGTGTTTTCCATTGTCATTTAAACGTTGTAGGTGCATGAATTCAGCAAAATATTCCAATGTAGACAAGTAGTCCATAATAGTAATGGGTTATCCGTAGGACTGGCAAAGTCAGAAGTCATTGACTTGAGCCTTTTACAGTGCAGCATATTAATAAGGCTTTATTTTCTACACTTCCTTTGCATACTTTTCTGCTGGATGGTTAAAACCAAGGTAAAGAAAGACTTATATAACACGAAATGGAATTTTTCTATCTGACAAGGTCAGTCAAATGCTCTCAGGATTTATCTTCTTATTATTACCCTACAACATCAGCAGTTGAGCTTAAACTCACTATCTGTCTGAATATTTTCTCTCCATGTGACTCTCCATGGGCACACTCTACATCATCAATCACTTTCCTTTGTGACCCCATAATCTCTTTGATCAGAAAGTTTAGGACACCACTTAGTTATAGGACTTTACAATAAAGGTTCTCCTAGATCCTGAGTCCTCACTGACCTTGAAAGGTTAGGGCCAAAATGTTGGCTGTCCTTACAGCCCTTCTTTTTCTCTAATTTTGGTCTGCAAACTCAAGTTGTTAATCCTCCAGAGGAGAAGCTTCTTATTATTACCCTACAACATCAGCAGTTGAGCTTAAACTCACTATCTGTCTGAATATCAAACATCTTAGACATAACATGGAACAGGTATTTTACATCATGTATTGATATGTTAAACTATAAAGCCTTGGAGAATGGGCAGGAAAAAAGAAAAAACAATAAAAAATATTTTTAAAAATACGAATAAACAATTACATATTTTTACACAGAAATTCAGAAATCTAACCATATGCAGCATGGTAGCAGGAGAGTCCTATGACATTTATTTTTTCTTATCCCTTGTTTTCATTTATGACCCTTTTTTCCTTTTAAACAAACATTTACTTGAGAAACAGTGTTGCAGTAATTGATATGACATGATAACCAATATGTATTTAGAAGACCAGAAGGACAGGCAGTCCAAGCATGAACTTACCATTACACATTGCTCTCTTAAGTGCAGCTGTTTAGTTCACAGATATCAGCATATATAGTTAGTCAGGGTGAGAATCCTACCAATTAACTGCTAGTTTCAAAAACCTACTGAAGATTCTCAGGATCATTGCCTTACCCATCTTGTGCATACAAATGTATGGCTTTGCCCCTATCATGTCTCTTAGCTTCTCTCCTTGCCCTCTCTTCATTGTCTAATCCTTAAGCTCTCAGTTTCCGTTTAATTGTGTTATACTTTTGTATTTATTTTTTCTTTTTAGGTCTTCTACTAGGGAGACAATGTGAAATTTGCACATGTGAGTCTGGTTTATTTCACTTATGTGTATATCTTCAAGTGTCATCCACTTAATATACAGGCATTGAGTTCATCATTCTTTATAGCTGAGTAATACTCCATTGCATAAAAATACCACATCTTTTTCATCCATTCCTTAGGTGAAGGGCATCTTGTTGTTTCCAGGATTTAGCTATCACAAATTTTGCAGCTATAGACATAGCTACACCTGTATCACTATGATACGACATTTTCAGTTCCTCTGAGAAAACACCCAGTAGAGGGATACCTGGTTTGAATGGGATTTCCAGTCCTAGTTTTTCAAGGAGTCCACACTGATTTCCACAATGGTTGCTCCAGTCTACGTTCCCATCAGCAGTGGAAAAGGGTACCTTTTTGCCCACAGTCTCTCCAACATTTGTTGTTGGTTGATTTCTTTATGATAGCCATTCTTTCTGGTTGAGATGGTATCTCAGTGTTGTTTTAATTTCCGTTTCAGTGGATGGCTAGTGACATGGAGCATTTTTTATATACTTATTTGCTTCTTTAATTTCATCCTCTGAGAAGTATGTGTTCATCTCAGATGCTCGTTTTGGGAATGGGTCTTTAAATTTTGGGGCCCTAATGTATTTTAATTATTTATAAAACTTTAGAGAGAAGACGTTCGCTTGAGTGCTTATTAGTTAAGATTTTTTCCAAACTTGTGTGTTCTCTTTTCACTTTGTTGGTAATTTCTTTTGACGTTCAAAAACTTCTCAATAAAGGGAGGTACCAGTTGTTAATTCTTTCAAGTATTACCCGTGTGATTGATTTTTGTTCATGAACTCCTTGCCTACTCCTATGTCTTCTAGAGTTCCTCCTACCTTCTCTTCCAGGAGATTTAATGTTTCTGTTTTAATGTTTAGATCTTTAATCCATTTTGACTTTAGCTTACTGCATGGTGATAGACCTGGATCAAGTTTCAGTTTTCGGCATGTAGAAAGCCAGTTTTGCCAGCACCGATTTTTAAAGAGGCTATCTTTCTTCCAGTAAGCATGTTTGGCCCCTTTGTTGAAGTGGATGAGTGTGTTTGTACAGGCTTCTCCATTTTCTAATATATTCCATTGATGCTGAGGTCCATTTTGTTGCCACTATCATGTTGATTTTGTCACAGTAGTGTTGTAGTATAATTTCAAGTCAGAAATCTTAATGCCTCCTGCCATGTCTTTGTTGCCCAGGATTGCTTTTATTACACTAGGTCACTTCTTGTTCCAAATAAATTTTCAGAACAATTTCTCTAGGTCTGTGAGGTATGCTGGTGGAATTTTGATATGGATTTCATTAAATCTGTACAACAATTTTGGGAGTATAATCATCTTCACATTTGTTGAAACTGTACTTCCGATTTGATTTGAAACTGTCTCATTGCTATCTGCTTATCAATAAAATTTTGAAAAATAAAAAAATAAAAAAAAAATCATCTTCACAATGTGGATCTTCCTATCCAGAAGCAGGGAATATCATTCCACTTTCTGAAATCCTCTCAGATCTCTTTTTTCAGAGTACTGTAATTTTGCTTGAAAAGATTTTTGACTTCTTTAGTTAGTTAATTCCAAGGTATTTCATTTTCCTCGGTGCTATTATAAAAGGTATTATTTCTCTAGTTTTTCTCTCAGTTTCTTTGCAATCTGGGAAGAGGAATGCTTTGAACTTTGGGTATTGACATTGTATCCTGCTATGCTATTGAATTTGTGTATAAATTCTAGTGCCCTCCGCGTCCAGTTTTTTGGTGTCTTCCAAGTAAGGTATCATGTCATCACAAATAATGATAATTTAATTTCTACTTTACCTATTGTTATTCCTTTTATTTTTTTCTCTTGTCTAAAGGTTGTACCTAATGATTCCAGAACTATATTGTACAGAAGTGGTGATAGAGGACATCCTTGTCTTGTACCAGATCTGACAGTAAATCATTTCAGTTTTTGTCCATCCAGAATTATGTTAGTCATTGGGTTGTCATATTTAGATTTTATTGGATTGAAACAGAAGCTATTTATTCCAATATTCTGTAGGACTTTGAACATGGACTTCGTCAAAACCCTTCGCTGGATTAAATGAGATGATCATGTGGTTTTCAGATTGGCTATACTGACATACTGTGTTACATTTATACATTTGCATGTATTGAACCATCTTTGCATCACTGAGATAAATCCTAACAGATCATAGTATATAAGCTTCTTGATGATTTGCTGTACTCCATTTGCTAGGATTTTATTGAGGATTTTTACATCTATGTTCAAGAGGGAGATTGGGCTACAGTTCCTTTTTTTGCAATCATTTTGGATTTTTTTTCAAAATTTTATTGATAAACAGATAGCAATGAGATAGTTTCAAACCAAATCAGAAGTACAGCTTCAACAACCAACACACTGCATATACTCTTCTTAGTGGTTAATTGCTGTACAAGATACGGACTTGAGATCCCATTTACAAACACCATTAGAACAAATCATTCTATTCATTAAGAGAATGTAACTATATATCTATTATAAACACTTTGAATACACAGAAACAAAATGGACATTCATCAGTGCACCCTTTTTTTTCTAAGTTCCGTTATTTGAATATTATAGGTGTGTAAACTCAGCAAAATATTCTAAAAGAGTCCGGTAGCCCATAATAGAATTGGGACTACTGTTTCAATGGCAATGTCAGAAATTATTGACCTGAGCCCCCACAGCTCAACATCACAGCATGGCTTTACTTCCTATATTTTGTCTTCATACTTTTCTACTGGATGGTTAAGACCAAGGCAAAGCAGGACCTACGCAACAAGAGTTGTAGCTTTTTGGTCTGAGAAGGTCAGTGAAACGCCCGCAGGATTTATCATGAGATCCTGTACCTCAGATTGTAGAACCTTTGTCAGTGTCATCCATGTGGTTGAGTCACGGCCATTACTTGGCCAATGTGCTCTCTGTGAAATCCTGAGAGAGGGTTTTCTCTCCATGTGACTCTCCTTAGGCACACTCTACGACATTGATCACTTTCCTCTTTGGCCCCATAATCTTCTTGATCAGAAAATTTGGGACACTACCGAGATACATGACATTACATTACAAGTTCTCATGTGTCCTGAGTCTTAATTGACCTTAGAAGGTTAGGGCAAAAATGTTGGCTTTCCTTGCAGCCCTCCTTTTTCTCTAATTTTGGTCTGCAAACTTAGGTTGTTAACCATCCTGAAGACAAGCTTATTGTTATTATCAAATGATTGAGGCTATTAAGCTTAAACCTCACTATATCTCTGCATTTCAAACATCTTAGGCATAATAAGGAAAAGGTATTTTTCATCAAGTATTCATATGTTGAATTTTAAGTCCTACATAATATGATAAAAAGCCATTTAAAAATTAGATTATATTTTAAAAATAGTATAAAGAATTATATACTTCTCATGTTTGCACATAAGTCCAAAAATTTCACCATATACAACCTTTAAGCAGGACAGTTCCACAATA
>NW_004524930.1:949521-951364 GCF_000260255.1 Octodon degus
TAATCTTCTGATATTTCCACTGAGTCTGTAGTAATTACACACTTTTCATTGTTTATGGCTTGTATTTGAATTTTTTCTTTCCTCTTTTTTATGAGGTTAGCTAGGAGCTTATCCATTTTATTTAATCTTTCAAAGAACCAGTTATCTGATTCATTAAATCTTTGAATTGTTTTCTTCATCTCGATTGAATTAATTTCTGCTCCAATCTTTAAGATTGCTTCTTCTTCTTTGGGCTTTGGGTTTGGCTTGCTCTTCGTTTCTTAGATGTTGGAGGTGCAGGATTAGAGTGTTTATTTGTTCTCATTCTGTTTTCCTAATGTGTGATCCAAAGTTATAAATTTCCCCTGAGAACTGCTTTCATTGCATCCCATAAAATCCCATAGGCTGTGCTTGAATTTTCATTGAATTGCAGACATTTTTTAATTTCTTGTTGAATTTCATCTGTGCCCCATGGGCTTCTGAAGAGAGTGTTGTTCAATTTCTATGTATTCATGCTTTTTTCTTTTTCTTTTGTCATTTGTTTCCAGTTTCATTGTGATGTGGACAGAAGATATGCATGGAATTATTTCTGTCTTTTTGCATATACTTAAGCATGACCTATAAACTAGTATGTGTTCTATTTTATGAAATGACCCATATGCAGCTGAAAAAAATGTGTATTCTTCTCAGGTTGGGTGAAACATTCTGTATATGTTCACTAAGTCCATTTGTTCCAACAAGTGGTTCAGTTCTGCTACTTCTTTGCTGATTTTTTCTCTGCTTGCCCTATCTCTTTGGTGTAAGGTGTGTTAAGGTTTCCTGTTAAGATTGTAGTACTGAATATTAGATTTTTCATGTACATTAAGATTTGTCTTATATAGTTGAGTGCTCCTGGGTTTGGTGCATGCATATTTATGAGTGCTACCTCTTCCTCTTGAATTTTTCCAATAACCAGTAGATAGTGGTCTTCTTTATTTCTTTTAATCATTCTTGGTTTGATGTTGAGACGGTCTGAGAACAGGATTGCTACCCTTTGGACTCCCAAGTGTGGGTTTGTCTGACTCCAAGTAAAGATGATTCCCGGAGAGATACAGCTAGTTCTTCATAACCTTGGGAGCTAAAGGAAAGAAGAGCATATTTCAACCTCCTTCAGAAGTGCTTCTGTTATGTAGCTCTGGATATCTTCATCCATGTCTATTTGGCTGAGATATATAATCTTATAGCTAATATTGGGGGAAAAAGCATGTAAATATCTCCATTCTCTCTTTTGGAGTAGATACCTCTTCTGAATTAACTTTCAAGATGTGATACCTAAGTAATCACCTTGAAAAAACAACATTATATCTATGACATTTAAATTTCAAACTGTTTGTATGTGGAAATCTTGCCATGTAAATCCTTCAGTCACTTACTAACAAAGCTCTTATAATCTCTCAATGAGATCAGACTCAAATCCTTTAACACAGACACATAACCAAGCCATTCTTCAGAGACATTATACCATTTTTATAACGATGTTTTCAGAAAAGTTTATTCTCCAACCTTTGATCTATGCACAAAGCCATCCCACAGCCAAGGCCAAGTTCAATAAGGTCAGTTAGCAAAGAAATCAATGAATTAGTTTTACAAACTTTATTATTCAAGTCCTCTAAACTACACTAAAGAAATATCTCTAACTCCACTTTGACTACATTTCTACAAATAACTACTGTATGATGTCTGTAGCCATGTGCTAGGACTAAGAAAAAGTCCTGAAGAGAAAAAAAAAAATAATGTCACAGGACTGTCCTGCTACAAGGCTGTATATTGTTAGATTTCTAAATTTCTTTGTAAAAATATGTAAATGCTTATTCTTATTTTTTAA
>NW_004524930.1:953479-953964 GCF_000260255.1 Octodon degus
CCACAATATTCCTTTTCCTGTCTCTTGCTTTCATTCACCACCCCCTTCTTCATGAACATCCACCTATCCGTGAGACATCATAGCAGTAACTGTCATGTCATGACAAGCAGCCCATATTCAGAATACCACAATGACAGGCACACCAAACATGAAACTACTATAAAAAATTACGAACTGCAGTGCAGTAGCTTAGTTCACAGTTATCAGTGAAGTAAGGTATCAGCTATATATAGTTAGTCAGGGTAAGAATCTTTCCAATTAACTGTTAGATTAAAAAGTCTTCTGAATACTCTCAGGATCATTGCTTTGCTCACCTTTTACATATAACTATACGGCTTGACATTGTCATGTTTCCTAGCTCATCTACTTTCCCTCTCCTGATTAGTTAGTACATGAGAGCCTTCTTTTCCTTTTCCTTGTTTTATATCTTTCTATTTGTATTTCTTCTTTGGAGTTCTTATACTAGGGAGACTATACGATATTTA
>NW_004524930.1:954064-963556 GCF_000260255.1 Octodon degus
AACAAACCATCTTTCATATTTTGTAGAGCTAGAGAATTTAGATATAAACTGCATGTCAACATTCATTCCTAAAAACCCATTGCTTTATTTTGATATTTATAAGGAATGATCACTATTCCATTGAAATGAATTAGAGAAATCTAACCTCCTATAATGGCTTTTAAAGGAGCATTTGTGCTTCTTCAACTTCAGAATGCAATAGTAATCGGGAAATGAGATGCTTTAGTATCATATTTATAATACTGCAACAATGTTACACTCTTTCTCAGGCGCATCATATGCCCACAGACTACACTAACTGATGCAAATGATGAGAAATGTAACAGAATTTATCCTCCTGGGTCTCACCCAAAATCCACAACTGCAGAAAATCTTATTCATTGTGTTTTTCCTAATCTATCTGGCCACACTGGCAGGAAACACACTCATCTCAGTCACTGTCTTCATGAGTCCAGCCCTGGCTTCTCCCATGTACTATTTCCTCTCCTATCTGGCCATCATAGATAGTTTGTACTCCTCCTGCATAGCTCCCAAAATGGTCTTTGACTTGGTCTCTGAAAACAGCACCATATCCTTCAATGCCTGCATGACTCAGCTCTTCGCTGGACATTTTTTTGCCGCAGCTGAGATCATCCTGCTCATCGCCATGGCCTATGACCGCTACGTGGCCATCTGCAAGCCCTTGCACTACGTGACCCTCATGAGCCGAACTGTGTGTGCTTTCTTGGTGGGGGCTGCTGTATTCTTAGGGCTTGTTCACGGGGGGATACAGGTTTTGTTTATAACCCAGTTACCCTTCTGTGGCCCAAACATCATTGATCACTTTACATGTGATTTATTCCCAGTCCTGGAGCTGGCTTGCACTGACATGCACAGTCTGGGACCCTTGATAGCTGCCAACAGTGGGTCGTTGTGCTTTCTTACATTTTCTATGTTGGTTGCTTCCTATGTCATCATCCTGCACTCCCTGAGGACATACAGTTCTGAAGGGCGCCACAAAGCCTTATCTACATGTGCCTCTCATGTCATGGTTGTTGTCTTATTTTTTGTGCCTTGTTCATATCTCTACCTGAGACCCATGACCTCTTTCCCCACTGACAAAGTTGTGGCAGTGGTCTTTACCCTCATAACACCTATGCTGAATCCTTTAATCTACACCCTCAGAAATGAGGAAGTAAAAAAGGTTATGAAGAAGCTCTTGGGTCAAATAATGAAAGGGGATATTGCATGAACCTTGTAGTCATGAATGTAGACTAGAGTTACCAAGTGACTTCAGATTTCTTCTCCTTCTTGACTAAGTTCACAGTCTATTTTTCTCTATATGAAACTCTTTAATTGACATATAATAATATTTTGGAGTATAAGGTGATAATTCCAAACACATATATAATGTATACTGATCAAATCAGGCAGTGTTTAATAGTTCTTTGTTAAGGGAATCTCTACACTCCTGCCTTCTAGTTCTTTATAAAATAAATAACACTTTTTTGTGAACTATATCACATACAGTACTATAGAATTCTAAAACAGTTTCATCTTATTTTCTGCCTATTATCCAGTCATCCTCATTTCCACTCCTCCACACTCTTTCTAGCTTCTGGTGACCACAAGTGTTCTCTCAGCTTCTACGAGATCAATATTTCAGGTGTCCACTTATGGGTAAGAAAATGCAAAATTTGTATAATTGAGCCTGGATTGTTTTCTTTATCTAATTTTCTTTCATCCTACCCGGGTTGTCACAAAGGTCAGGATTTTGTTAAATTTATCGCTGAATAGTATCTTACTGTGCATATATGCCACATTTTATTTATGCATGAATCCCTGGATGAAGACTTCGATTTTCACCAGAAGCAAAAACAGTGGACTGGATTCACATTGAAACAGAGAAAAAGAGTTCTAAGATCCATCATATTTACGTGGCCCTCTAGTGGTTAATTTATTTAAAATAAAAAGAAAAAATACAGTAATGTAACTTTAACTTTTTTTTTAATTTAATACAGGGTCTAAAGGGTCTCACTACACAGATTGGACTTGTAGTGATTGTGCCTGCTTTTTAGCTTCCAAAGAGCTGGGATTATGGGCACATGCCACCGCTCCCAGTCTCAATCGCCATCTAAGCATGTTCCAGGGGATGGGGCTGGCATAGCAAGCCAGGGTGATCAAACTCCTGGCCCCTATCTCTGCTTAAGCAGGAACTTTAATCCACTGAGCTATCTAGCCTGCCCTAACATTAACTTCTATTATATTCATCTATTATCTTTTACCCATATACTCATGAAAC
The DNA here is from genome assembly GCF_000260255.1 of Octodon degus. Classification (NCBI taxonomy): domain Eukaryota; kingdom Metazoa; phylum Chordata; class Mammalia; order Rodentia; family Octodontidae; genus Octodon; species Octodon degus. Next base: position 956,346 of record NW_004524930.1, read on the forward strand.
ATTATTATTAATTATTATTATTATTATTATTATTACTTCAGATACTATCATTTCTGATCTGAATTCCTCTGTATCCTTCTGCAGTTGTTTCTTTACTTCAGATGCTATTATTTCAGAGATTTCAGTTTTGTGACTCCCAATTTCTTCTATGCTAGTATCTTCATTTGTTCTGGGTGGGCTCAGGGCCTGAGAATGCATCTTGCTCTTTCTCTTTGTCATTTTATATTTCAGAGAGAACTCTTTATTTTTATTCCTGTGATACTTTTGATTGATAGTAAGTTAGCTGTATCACTGTGATCAGAGCCTCTCTGTAAAAAGTCTGTTCTTTAGGTATCTCTTCTGTGTCAAATATTCTTGTATTGTGTGTGTCCCATGATTTTGCCCTCTCTATTGATTGAGAGTGAGATATTGGTTTCTGTTTGGCATTGTCCTCTGTCCTTAAGTATATGGATTTGGTGAAGTTATTACCTAAACACCTCCTGATATTATTATGCAAGAGAGAACATGTGGTTAAGGCAGGTATGGTTTTCTATTTACAGTAATACAAATAGCAACACTAGTAATTGTTAGTGACATTTAGCAATTGGCAAACTTTTGTAACTAATGGGTTTGTACTTTAGGTCATAAGATCAAATATTATGGCTGTATAACTAAGTGGATATGAAATTGGGAATTTGTATTTGAATTAGTTCCCCTATATTCTGTCTGATCACCTCCCCTTCATGTACCTGGATTCTTCAAGTCAGACATTCACCCCAGTTACCTTTTGCCACCTCTGTCCTGAGAGGATACTCCTGTAGATCTGGGTCTATGTCTTGGCCCCACTGGACCTAGCAGTGTGCCTTAGCTCACCAAGTCAGGATCTACCAAAGTCAAACTCAACCACATGGGCCTGGATTAGGTCTGGCTGCTGTGTTCGGCTTCTTCCTACTGCAGCACATTAAAAAGAATGAACTATGCCCTTCTGGTTAAATGCTCTGCTCCTGATTTAGTATGCTGGGTCTTGCCCCTCAGGCAGTTCCACTGCAGGGTCCTAAACCAAGCCTCTCTGATAAAGTTCCACTATCCAGTCCCAAACTGGCCTCTCTCTATTGCTTTTGTGAGAAAAGTCCCCCAAAGATAAAAATTTCCAAGAAACTAATACAGTTACCCTGCTGTCTCTTTGGTGGGTATAAAATTGCTCAACAACATAATCTTGACAACTTTCACACTCCATGATGCAGTCAGAAGAAGTTGTATTTTAATACAGAACAGAAAACACTATATGAAAGAAATATTCAAGAGTAGGACAAGCCATCTGTGCATATGTTAATCAGAATGTTTCTGGTCTTCTTAGTCTAACAGGTTTACAAATCTTTGCCTCCTCTATAATAGAAAATTTTCTACTTGAAATCACATAGAAAGCACCCTTAGGCAAACAACCCCATAGTTGTATTTATGCCACTCTTACATCTACACAGTTATATATGAAATTAATTGGAACAAGAAGTGGCTAAAGCAAAAGAATTACAATCAGTATGGCCTATGGAGTTAAGAATACAATATCTGAACATTAAAGTTATTTGTGACACATGGATATAGAAAGAGAAGGCTATGACAATACAAAAGTCATCTGAGGAAATTCCAACGTAAGTGCAATTTAGATAGTTACCACTTTTTCTCTTACCTCCAGCACTATTAATATTATAAATAAAAACATGCTGCTTCAACTCTCTTCCTAATTACTCATCATAAAAGGCTATAGCACTACATACTTCCTTAAATGAGGTTGAATTACTTAAACTGAAACCAGGTGCCAAAAGAAAAATTAGGAACCATGTTCTACCACTGCATGAGCTCCAGAGATGGCACCAGGGAAATGGAGATGCCCAGGACTAAAGCTTCTAACAGAGGAATCCAAGGGCACCACTGCTGTCCTTCACTAGCCATGATCCAAGAAGATGAGACCTCTTTCCCAAACTTTATTCATTTCAAAATATGTCCTATGCACCATCCATGTTTGAGTAGGGACTATATTGCACTGACTTAGCATTCAGCAAGGCTGTTTAGTAGGAGCTTGACATGCAAATAAATAGTTCTGTAGTAACCAGTGGTGAGAAAAACTGTTAGATCCCTGAGCAGCATTGACTACAAAGCTCTCAAAAACAATAGGCCTCCCACCATCTGAGGCTCTGGAAAAGGAGAAAGAAGACAGCATGCCCAAACCTGAAGGCCTTCCTCTGTGCTGACTCTGTGGCTAGTGGGCGAAATCAGGAACACGTCCCACCCAAAGATCCCGGGACTGCTTGCAACTAACATTTCCTGAGTCTCCAGAACTTAGGTAAGGCCAGATTTCATGTACAATGCTTACAATGGAAGGATAGATGCTGTGCTATAATTTTCTACAAATGCCAACATTGTTAAACTGAGGGAGTGAATAGTGTTTAAAAAATAACAAGAACCATTCCAAAAAAATCTAGCTTACAATTGAAATACAGTGTGACACAAGATAATGTAATAGTTCTTCTGGATGGTTAACAACCTAAGTTTGCAGACCAAAATTAGAGAAAAAGGAGGGCTGCAAGGAAAGCCAACATTTTGGCCCTAGCCTTCTAAGGTCAATTAAGACTCAGGACATATGAGAACTTGCACTGCAATGTCATGTAACTCAGTAGTGTCCCAAATTTTCTGATCAAGGAGATTATGGGGCCAAAGAGGAAAGTGATCGATGATGTAGAGTGTGCCTAAGGAGAGTCACACGGAGAGAAAACATTCTCTCAGGCTCATGAATAGAAGGGTTTTTTCTAATGGTGTTTGTAAATAGAATATCATATGCGCATATTGTACAGCAATTAACCACTAAGAAGAATGTATGCAATGTGTTAATTATTGAAACTGTCCTACCAATTTGATTTGAAACTGTCTCATTGCTGTTTGTAGAAAAGTAGAAAAATATTAGATAAAATAAAAAATTTCACTAAACAATATAATAGTAATTCAACAATGTTTTTGACAAAGCATAATGCTGTCTTCAAATTAGCTGTTTTGTTTACCAAATATAAGCATGCAAAATTGAGAGAGCAAGAGACAGAGAGAGACAGAGGGAGAGAGACAGAGACAAAGACAGAGACAGAGACAGAGAGACAGAGACAGAGAAATTTCCTTTCTTGAAAAAAGAAAACAGATTTGTAGCAGCAATAACAAACTATTCTTAAATATGATGACATATTTGTTTTATGTTTGTTTCCATTGTTTGCAATACAAAAACATGTGAATATATTATTCTTTAAAATGAGTATATTTTTTAAAATCTTATGTTCTCTTTTTCTTGAACAAAAATTCTAGGATGAATTTGATAGTGTTCTTCCAATCCCTTTTGAGAAATAACCTTCACATACACAATAAACACTTCAACATATACACTTAGAGATAAAATAATATTGGTGTTTAGCTATTGTTTAAAAATATCATCATAGATATATCACTGTTCAATTTACCTTTTCATACACTATTATTACATCATACTACTTTCTACTGGCATATGCACATTTGGTTTATTTTTAACTATGGAATATAAATCCAATATATCTCTCATATTTGACTGAAGCATTTATCAGTCTGTTTTTTCTTTTATTACAAAACATTTTATTGTAAATGTCATTATACATGATTATATGTACACATACAACAGAGCTGTTCTAAGTAAGAACATAAATATAGGAATCGATACACATACGTGGAGGGGGTTACTATTGTGAGAAACTACATTAAAAACCTTATGTAGAACACCTGATTTAATTTTTACAATAACAATTTGAAGCTCAGATATTCTTTAAAATTTTGTCTGATCTTTGCTGGGAGACACAGTTAATGCCTTTCTTTCAAAGGGGATCCTGCTATTTCATGCATGATAAATGAACCTGGATAAAATTGTGCTCAAACCACTCAGCCTGATGCAAGCATAAAAAAACTGCATTATCTCACTTACATATAGAATCTAAAACACTAGTCCCATATAGGAAAACACCAATTTTGATATCAGCTGGAGTTATTCAATCAAGGTCATTAGCAAGCACAGGGAATGAGATGTAGACTCCAGTTCCTTTGTCTCCAGGGCAGGTTCCTCTCTCCCCTGTGGAAGCTACCTCACTACTGATATCACAGAGCTGAGGAGAAGCAACAGAACCCAAGCCTGGATACACAAGTGCCTGGAATGTGGATTGTGCATGAGGACAGGGAGTTAGGCTTGCCTCGTGTTTCTGGAGAGATATTGATGATCACAGAGTGTGTGGTGGCAGTGTGGCTTGCTTATCCCAGATGTGAATGATAGATCAATAATCATTAATTTTGAACTTCAAAATTAGATAACTTTATAGAATCAATTAACCACGTTAATAAAATAGTTTTGATCTACTAAAACATGAATAATAATAATTCAGGGGTTGTAAATATATTTTCAGCCCTTATTGTATACAAAATTATACAAGTCAATGAAAACATCTAAGAAACCACTGATGAGTATGAAAAGATGAATAACATGATTCTTATATGTTGATATCAAAAAATGTTTTCATCGTTTCACTTACACAACTAATGTTCCTTTTGTTAACAGCTTGGGAACTCATTATCAATCTGGAATTGCTTATCATATGGAGAATATTCTCAAGTTTTTCACCTCTTCATTTCTTAGGGTATAAATGAATGGGTTCATATTAGGTGTCAAGATGCAAAAACACACAGCCATGTTATTGTTTATGGATAAAGAAAATTATGGACACATATAACTGAATATACAGGGCACAAAGAAAAGGTGACAACACTGAAGTGGGCCTGGCAGGTAGAAAGGGTTTTGTGTCTCCCTTCTGCATTGAGGGACACCAAGGATTACAGGATGACAATGTAAGAGACAGCCAACATAACAAAGTTCAGCAGACAGATCACAACATTATTGGCCACCACCAGCAAACAAATGATGTAGGTATTGCTACAGGGGAGCTCCATCAAAGGGTACAAGTCGCATACAAACTTTTGAATCATGTTGGGTCCACACAAGGGCAACAGAAGGCCCAGAAGTAGCTGACTCAATGAATGCAAGAAGCCTCCAAGCCAAGCTACCACCACAGGCATGATGCAGAGTTACCTAGTCATGATGGTCCCATGTGGCAGGGGCTTGTAGATAGTCATGTAGTGATCATAGCCCATCATGGTGAGAAGAATGACATTATTTCAACACGTGGCAAAATATGGGTTCCAATGAGCTAAGGTATAGATCCCTCATAAGAGATTATTGTATCTTCATTCAGGGAGTAGGCATTTTCAAAGGAAGATTAACAGTTGTCAATAAAGGATAAGTTGTCCAGGAAATATTACATAGGGAAATCCAGACTTCTGCTGATATCATGGTCCCAAGATAAAAATATAGACAAAGTTTATTTGATTATCATTTTAGCAAAAACTCTTCATTATAATTCTCTGGGAAGTGAGATTTCAGAACATGGGCAACTCTTTCCATTTGCATAATATCCACTAAAGACTTTCCTAAAACTATCCCCACACCCAGGGCTGGCTGAGCCAGACACAGAGTCCAAGCACAACAATGTATACCTGTAACCCCAGTGCGAGGGAGGCTGAAAACAGAAGAATCACTATGAATCTCAGCTGCATAGTGAGAAACAACCAAATACACAAAAAAGTACTGGCAGAAAATTTTCCAAACATGAGAAAATAACCTAACATACAAATAAATGAGGCACATAGAACAGCGAATAGCCATAATCACAATAAACCTACACCCAGGCTCATGATATTCAAGATCACAAAACCGAACAAAAGAATAGAATATTAAATGCTGCTTGAGATTTTAAAAAAAAGATCACCTACAATGGAAAGCTCATAAGAATTATTCATATTTCCCAACACAAACTGTCAAATTACAAAGGGTTTCTAGGGAAGTATTTCAGGTTCTGAAAGAAAATAATTTCCAACACAGATTAATGTACCCTGAAAAACTATCAAATTCAATAGCAAGATAAGATTCTTCCATGACAAAGTAAAACTGAAGAAATTCATGACCACCAAACTAACACCACAAAGAATACTGACAGATATCCTAGAAAGAGACAGAAGGAATAGAAAGGAACTACCAAACAGAGCAAGTAATTGAAAAGAGAGAAGAAATATGGAACCTACAGCAGAAAAATAAAATGAGAAACATAAGCCAATACATATCAGTATAACCATCAATGTAAATATCCTTAATTTACCAATCAAATGAAATTGACTAGTAGATTGGATTAAAAAACAAAATCAAATGCAGACAGATAGTGAGGTTAAGCTTAATAGCCTAAGTCGTTTGATAATAACAATAAGCTTGTTTTCTGGATGGCTAAAAACCTAAGTTTGCAGACCAAAATTAGACAAAAAGGAGGACTGCAATGAAAGCCAACATTTTGGCCCTAACCTTCTAAGGTCAATTAAGAATCAGGACATAGGAGAACTTGTACTGTAACGTCATGTAACTCGGTAGTGTCCCAAATTTTCTGATCAAGGAGATTATGGGGCCAAAGAGGAAAATGATCAATGATGTAGAGTGTGCCTAAGGAGAGTCTGTTATTGTTTGTGTCTAGGTATCCCCCCAAAGCCTCAGGCAGTCATGGGGGGGGGAGCTTCTGGAGTTTGTGATTGATTACTGTGGGTGTGGTTGCTGCACCTGCCCTGGGGCAGATAATTTGCATTACAATGTAAGGTGGGAAGAGAAGTTAGCTGCTTGAGCTGCTGCTACCCCCTCCCTTGCTCTCTTGTTCTTTGCCACCACTGTGAAAGGTTGCTTTTTGCTCTGTGCTGCTCTGCATTGGACCCAGATGAGTATGGACTGAAACCTCCAGTAACTGTGAGCTAAATAAACCTTTCCTTCCTTCATTTTGAGTGTCGGGTATTTGTCCCAGCAATGAGAGAACAGTAACTAAGACAGAGTCACATGGAGAGAAAACACTCTCTCAGGCTTTCACAGAGAGCACATTTGCCAAGCAATGGCCGTGACTCATCCACATGGCTGACACTGACAAAGGTTCTAAAATCTGAGGTACAGGATATCACGATAAATCCTGAGGGCATTTCACTGACCTTCTCAGATGCAAAAGCTACAACTCTTGTTGCATAGGTCCTGCTTTACCTTGGTCTTAACCATCCAGTAGAAAAGTATGAAGACGAAATATAGGAAGTAAAGCCATGCT
>NW_004524930.1:963731-970159 GCF_000260255.1 Octodon degus
AATGAATAGAATGATTTTTTCTAATGGTGTTTGTAAATAGGATCTCAAGTCTGCATCTTGTACAGCAATTAACCACTAAGAAGAATGTATGCAGTGTTTTAATTATTGAAACTGTCCTAGCGATTTGATTTGAAACTGTCTCATTGCTATTTGTTTATCAATAAAATTATGAAAAAAAATCAAAAAATGTGGTGCATACAAGAAGCACATTTAATTTACTCAAAACTAAATTCACAAACAGAAAGCCAAAGGAAGGATAAGAATTGTCTATCCACAGGAAATCAGATAAAAGCAGGGATAGCTATTCTGGTTACTGACAATACAAACTTCAAACCAAAATTCATTCAAAAAGATAAAGCAGGTCACTATATACTTGTTGAGAGAAAACTGCAAAAGGAAGAGATAGAAATTACAAATATACATGCACCCAATGTAGGAGAACCCTTCTACATAAGACAAACTTTAATGGACATGAAAAATAAAAAGACCAATAATATAATTGCAATGCAGGAAATTAACATGCCATTGTCACAAAGTGATAGATAAACTAGGCAAAAAATCAGCAAAGAAATAACAGAACTAAAAAAAAACTTGTGAAGAAATTGACATGAAAGACCTTTAACAGTGTTTCACTCAACAACAGAATACACATTCTTCTCTACTGCATATGAAATGTCCCCCAAAATATAGTAACACAGAGATCATTCTTGAGTAATGCAAAGAAACTGAAATTATCCCATGCATACTGCCTGACCACAGTGCAATGAAACTGGAAATTATTTACAAGAGAGACTACAAAAACACATGAAATACATCTTTGCTTTTTATACCTCATTTTTATACTTTTCTGCTGGATGGTTAAGACCAACATAAATCAAGACCTATATAACAAGAAATGTAATTTTTGTATATGATAAGGTCAGTCAAATCCCCTCAGGATTTATCCTGAAGCCCTATACCGTAGTACATAGATCCTTTGTCAGTGTCAGCCATGTGGATGAGTCACAACCATTGCTTGACCAATTTGCTCTCTGTGAAAGCCTGAGAGAATGTTTTCTCTCCATGTGACTCCCCTAAGGCACACTCTATATCATTGATCACTTTCCTCTGTGGCCTCATATCTTCCTTGATCAGGAAATTTGGGACATAACTGAGTACCATGATGTTACACTACAGATTCTTCTGTGTCCTGAGTCTTCATTGACCTTGAAAAGCTAAGGCCAAAATGTTGGCTGTCCTTGTAGCCCTTCTTTTTCTCTAATTTTTGGTCTACAAACTTAAGTTGTTAATCCTCCAGAAAATAAGCTTATTATTATTAGCTACAACATAGGCAGTTGAGCTTAACCTCACCATCTGTCTAAATATCAAACATCTTAGGCATCACATGGAATAGATACTTTCCATCAAGTATTGATATGTTAAACTTTAAGTCCCTACAGAAATAAAAGAAAAAAATTTTTAAATAAAAACATATTTTAAAAATAAGAATAAAGTTACATATTTTACACAGAAATTTGGAATTCTAACCATATACAGCTTTGTAGCAGTACAGCCCTGGGACATTTTTTTTTCTTGTCTCTTGTTTTCATTTATGCTGATCTGTAAAAGGCTGAAGTCAACAACTTCTGACATTAGCAGTTTATGGAAAGCCCACTACTATTACAGACTAATGGACTATATTGGATTATTTTGCTGAATTCACGCACCTGCAATATTGAAATTACATTAGAATGACCTTCACTGACAAAACTAAACAAAAAAGCAGATACAAATGAGTGACCATTTTGTTTCTGTATATGCAGAAGAGTTAAGATGGATATACAGCTGCATTCTCTGAATTCAATGAATAGAGAAATTTCTTCTAATAGTGCTTGTGAACAAGATATCGTGTCTGCACATTGTACAATGAATAACCACTAAGACAACAATATGCAATGTATTAATTATTGAAACTGTGCTAGTAATCAGTTTTGAAACTGTCTCATTGCTATTTGTTTCTCAACAAAATTATTTTTTAAAAAACATAAAAATTAAATAACAAACTCCTGAACAATGAGAGGATCACATTAAAAAAGACTTACAAACAAATGAAAAGAGAGATACAGGGGCCTGAAAGATAACTTAGAGGAATATAGGACCTGCTTAGGCAGGCACAGCAACCAAGATTCAATCCCAAGCATGCAATGCTTACCCCAAATCGGGACTTGCTGAGATGGCAAATGAGACTGTGTATGGTATCCTTCACCTGTAATCCCAGCTTTTGGGAAGCTGAAAAAAGGAGGATCACTATGAGTCCGATCTGTGTAGTGAGACCCTGAAACCCTGCACTAAATACTTAAACAAAGAAAAGGGAGATTACAAATTAGCAAAACCAGTGAAAGCTGTCTTAAGAGGAAAGTTTGTAGCAAAATATTCACACATTAGAAAAACAGAACAAGCCTAAATAAATTATCTTATGATACCCCTCAAGCTCCCAGAAAAAGAAGAGCAAATCAATCCCAAAGTTCAAAGACAATAAATTATAAAGATTAGGTCACAAATTAATGTAATGGAGACAAAGAAAACAATACAAAGAATAAAAGAAATAAAGTGTTGGTTGTTTGAAAGAACAAATAAAATTGTGAAACCCCTAGCCAAACTAATAAAAAAAGAAAGAAAAAAACAAATTCATTCAATAAGGAATGAAAAGTTTGAAACCACTACAGACCCTATAGAAATTCAGAAGATCATCAATACCTACTACCAAAATATTTACTTTTTACAGGGTGGAAAACACAGAGGAAATGGACCATTTCCCAGATACACAGGAAATGCCAAAGCTGAGTTAAGAAGATATACAAACTTTGAATAACCCAATAATGGGGAAAAAATTGAAAATGAAATACAAATCCTACCAACAAATAAAAATCCAGATCCCAGTGGATTCACAGCAGAATTGTACAAGAAATTTGAAGATAATTTGTCACCAATTTTTCTCAAACTCTTCCTGGAAGCAATAACTACTGTGATTCCAAAATCAGAGAAAGATCCAACAAAAGAGAGAATTATAGACTAATCTCACTCACGAATATAGATGCAAAAAATCATCAATAAAATACTAGCAAACAGAATGCAGCAAATAAGAAAGAAGACTGTACATCACGACCAAGTGGGATTCATCTCAGAAATTCAGAGATGGTTCAACATATGCAAATCCATAAGTGGAATACACCACATCAATAGACCCAAGTATAAAAACCATATGATCACCTAAATAGATGCAGAAAAAGTTTTGACACAGCCCAATGCTCACTCAAGTTAAAACTTCTAAAGAAAATCAGAACAGATGGCCTATATCTCAACCTGATGAAGTCATCTATGAGGAACCAACAGCCAACATCATATTAAATGGGAAAAAACTGAAGGCCTTTGCTTCAAAATCAGAAACAAGACAAGAATGTCTACTGTCTTCACTCATATTCAATATAGTTCTGGAAACAGTAGCCAGAGGAATTAGACAAGAGAGAAAAATAAAAGGAATAAGGATTGGAAAAGAAGTGAAATTATTATTATTTGCAGATTACATGATTCTCTGCATAAAGGAACCCAAAAACTCCACCAAACATCTTGTAGATTTAATCAACAGATTCAGCAATATACCAGGGTACAAAGTCAACACTCAGAAATCATTAACATTTTTATATACAAATAATGAAAGCACTGAGAGACAAATCAGGGAAACTGAATCTTTCACAACATCTAAAGAAATGAAACACTTAGGAATAAATCTCACAAATGAAGTAAAAGATTTGTATAGTGAACATTATGTACTCTGAGAAAAAAGATGGAGAAGGATTTCAAAAACTAGAAAGATGGGCCAGGGAGATAGCTCAGTACAATAAGTGCTTGCCTAGCAAGCACAAGGGCCTGAATTCAATCCCTGGTTCTGCAAAAAAAAAAAAAAAAAAAAAAAAAAATATTCCATGCTCCAGACTATGAAAAACTAACATTCTGAATATGGTCATACTCCCAAAATTGTAAAACAGAGTCAATACAATCCCAATTAAAATACCATTGGTGTACCTCAAAGAGCTAGAGGAACCTTTCCTTAAATTCATTGGGAACAAGAAAATATCCAGAATAACAAAAGCAATCCCAAGGAACAAAGGAAGGCAGATGTTATCACAATCCCTGACCTGAAATTATATTATAAAGCTACGGTGATAAAATCATGATGGTACTGGCATACACACAAACCTGAGAATCAGTGGAACAGCTTAGAAGATGAAAAAACAACTGAGAATACACTCAGACACCTTATCTTTGATATATGGGTCAAGCATGTTCACTGTAAGAAAGATAGTGTGTTTAATAAATGGTGTTGGAAAAACTGGCATTCCACATGCCACAGGCTAAAATTAGACTGATATCTATCACTATGAAGTAAACTACACTCAAAATGGTTCAAAGATTTAAATATTAACAGAGAAATAGTAAATCTTCTGGAGTAAAATGTAAGTAGAAATCTTAAAGACATAAGGTAGGACAAGAGTTCATGAACAAAAACAAAACTGCATGAGAGATACGTCAAAGAATCAACAAAGGAAATTTCATCTGTTAGAAATGTTTCTGCACTTTAGAGAAACTCTCCAACAGAGTGAAAAGAAAACCCACAAACTCGGAATGGGGGGGAGTCATGGCTAACTGTCCCTCCAAAAATGTCTCTTATCTATGACATATAAAGAATCTTTTAAAAATCAGAAACCCAAAATTCAAAGACCCAATCCAAAAATGGGCATCGGAAGTGAATATATACTTTTCTGATAAAGAAATACAAATAGCAATTAAATATATGAAAAAATGTTCAACATCATTGGTGATTTGAGAAATACAAATTAAAACAACACTGGCATACAATCTTACTCCGGAATGAATGGCTAACATCAAGAAGTCAGCTAGAAACAAATACTGGAGAGACTGTAGAGAAAAAAATCCTTCTCCACTGTCATTGGGAGTGCAGACTGCTACAACTACTATGGAAATCAGTGTGGAGATACCTAAAAAGCTAGGATAGGAGGTTCCATTCAAGGCAGCTATTCCCATCCTGGGTATATTTACAGAAGAGCTGAACATGTCATACCACAGTGATATATGTGCATCCATATTTATAGCAGTGCAATTTGTCATAGCTAAAGTCTGGAAACAAACCAGATGCTCATCAACTGAGAAACTCATGCAGAAAATGTGATAGTTTTATACAATGGAGTATTATTCAGCTATTAAAATGGATAAATTTGAGACTTTTCTTGGTAAATGGATGAAACCAGAGACCACAGTCTTAAGTGAAATAAACCAGACCAGCATGCGCAAAAATTGTACCGCCTTCTTATTGTGAAAACCTGAAATAGAATGTGGAATCTGAAGGGTACAGTAGATACTGGGGAAAGAGAATGAACTTATTCAAAAGGAAAGAGTTACTGAGTTGAGGAGAACAGGAGAGGGAGTGGGGGAAAGACATATATCTATGTATGTAAACATGATGGTTTGGACAACTGTACTGAGGATTTCTACTGGTCTATGTAGAGGAGCAGATAATGCTTAATTTGTTTTGTCTCCTTTTTTCAATTATTTCTCCTTTTTCTCCTCTTAATTCCTTCACTATTTCTGTATTTCTTTCTTCTTCCAGTTTTACATGTATATATCTCTTAATATGCATAACTGGCTTAATTACTATATTTATTCTATGATATAAAAATAAAAAATAAGGCTCTGTAATAAATGCAGGGAATTATTCATCATCTTTAAGGTAAGTTTTAACTTGTAATATGTTCCCAAAACTGAAACAGGGTGGATGTTGTCAAAATAGTAAAGGTAAATGTTTCTAATAAATTTAGGGCATTTCCTTACATCACACATTCTATGTTGCACTCTCCAGGATTCATTTCTTCCACAAATGTCTGTGGGTAATTTTGATTATGTACATTTTTTCATCCTTTGGATGTAGCATGAGCTGACAGTTTAAATGCCAGGTTATATCTTTCTTCATTTCTCACTTACTTCACAGTAAAATGGGACTGCTTTACCCCAACTTGAAATTAAAATCAGTTGATGCTTTCCATTCACCATAGAATAAGAATCAAATAGAAAGGAAAACAATCTCTGCACTTCAGCCTCATCAGCACTAAAACTGCAAAAGAGAGACCAGGGTATAGGATATCACGGATTCATGTCACTGCTCCCCCTGTGATCCTCCATTCTGGTTTGTTTACAGAAAAAAATAATATGTTGGCAATCACAGGGACATATCAATCCACATGCCATTACAAAAAACCTCACTGACAAGTCAGTATCATAAAACCATGCTTGGGGACAGATAGAGAGAGACAGACAGATGGGCAGAAATGAGAGAGAGAGAGAGAGAGAGAGAGAGAGAGAGAGAGAGAGAGAGA
>NW_004524930.1:970259-976476 GCF_000260255.1 Octodon degus
ACAGAGAGAGACAGAGAGACAGAGAGACAGAGAGAGACAGAGACAGAGAGACAGAGAGAGAGACAGAGAGAGAGAGAGACAGAGAGAGAGACAGAGAGAGACAGAGACAGAGAGAGACAGAGACAGACATAGACACAGAGACAGACATAGACACAGAGACAGAGAGGCAGAGACAGACAGAGACAGACAGAGAGAGACAGAGACAGAAGCAGAGACACAGAGATACAGAGGAGAGACCAACAAAAAGACAGTGAGTTGTATGCATTATATGCCTCATACTGTGGCCAAACTTTTAAGGTTTCTCTTTGAAATTTCATCAGTGTCAGAGAAAACTCTGATAGAAGTTATGATTGTGAAAAACTTACCAGGTATTATTTGAATCCCTTTGTTATTCACAGCTCAATTCCTTATCTCTGTGCCAACCTGGGTCCATGGGACAAGTGAACAATGTAACCAAATTCATCCTGCTCAACCTTACACAGAACACAGAGATGCAGAAACTATTGTATCCTATTTTCCCTCATCTACTGCCTCACCCTGGCAGCTAACTTACACATTGTTGTGACTATCACCAGGAGCCTTGTCCTGGACTGCCCCATGTATTTAATCCTATCCTTCCTGTCTTTCATTGATTGCTGATGCCCTTCTTCCATGCCCCCCAAGATGATAATGGACTTATTGGCTGTGAACAAAACCATGTCTGTCCATGGGTGCATGACTCACCTCTTCGCAGAACACTTCTTTGGAGGAGTGGAGATTATCCTGCCCATGGTAAGGGCTGCCAATGCTATGTAACAATCTGCAAGCCCCTACACTATGTAATCACAATGAGCACCCATTTGTGTGGCCTATTGGTATCCACAGCCTGAGCCAGATGATTATTTTGTTCTCTCAACTAAATTATTTCCATTCTGTGGTTGCAGTGTGAATGCCCATTTCATCTGTGACCTGTTCCCTCACCTGAAACTCTCCTGCACTCACACCCAAGTCTTCACCATCTTCATTGCTACCAACTGATGTGTGTGTTCATTTTTGCTGCTATACTCACCTCCTATGTCCTTATTCTCTGCTCTTGAAGGATCACAGTACTGAAGCACAGCAGAGGACACTGACTACCTTCACTAGCCCATCACCATGGTCATCCTGTTCTTTGCTCCCTGAATATTTGTGTTCTTTTGGCCCTTGGTCAACTTTCCCATGGGTTAGTAAGAAGCTGAGTTCTGGACTATGTTGACCTATGCTGAACCCTCTAATCTACACCCTCAGAAACACAAAGGAGAAAAGTACCATGAAGATTCTCTAGGGACAAGCAATAATCTAAGGTAGTAACTCATACAGAGACAACATGAAAAGAAATACCTCTGTACTTTAGCAACAATTTGACCAACATGAAAAGAAATGTCCTTCAAGTTAGCATATGGTAGTTTAAGTGTTTTTTCCTGTGTTTTCTATAATTTCTTTGTTAGTACTATTTTCATGATAAATGAATATATGACTGATAACTGACATCACTTAATCAATGAATCATTTAGCTTCCTTCAATTTCAATACTCTTTTCACTTACGCAAAATTATTCACCTAAAGAATATTGCTAGTGAACATAGAAATGTCATAATAAGTACAAAATCCATAAGTTTCTGTGTTCTATGGAACAAATTTCTACAAAACTCCAGGTATTCCTCATAACTTACAATATGCCAATCATTGTATTACTGAAACAGACTTAGTTGTTAGTGATTTCATTGAAAATGCAGATTTAATCTATACTAATGAAGTCAAATTGTATTATAGTAGGGAACAGAGAACAATCAAGAATAAATGATAGGTCATAGCCCAGGTCTAGTGAGTGTGTGGGAGATCTTCCTGCAACACTGCGCAGGGGAGACCAGTCCCAGCCTAGGCACAGCGTGGGCCAGACCCCCTCCAACCCCCATGGGACGCCCTTCACCACTCCGCAACACCTCCCCCACCCCACCTGCTGCGTAGGAATTTCTGCCGCGTTTCCGGGAACCCCCAGACGCAGTCCTAGCCCAGGTCTGGTGAGTGTGTGAGAGAGCGTCCTGCTACCCAGCACCGGTGGAACCACTGCCAGGAGAAGCATGGCAAGGGCCGGACCCTCTCCAGCATTCTTGGGCCTCCTGCCACTACTCCACAGCACCTCCCCCACCCCTCCTGCCAGTAGGAATTACTGCTGTGTTTGGGGAACCCACAGACCCAATACTAGCCCAGACCCAGTGAGTGTGAGGGAGATGTTCCTCTTCCCCATACTCCACCTTGCCACCTCCAGGCACATCTCAGGCCAGGCATACACGCCTGAGGTGAAACCCTGCACCTGCAATCCCTGCAGAGAGTGTAGAGCATAGATCCACACAGCTGGTCCAGGAGCAGAACATCTTGCCACAGGGGCACAACACGTTCACTCTCAAAGGCAGCAGCGGGAAGGAGCTAAGCACAGCAGCCAGACCCAAGCCAAACACAGCTGGATAAGTCCAAACTTTGTAGAGCTGCACCTGAACTTCAGTACTTGCGAAGGTTATAACTACAAAAAAGATCTACAACAAAGGTCAGAAGACAGTGCTACACAAAATGAAGAAAAGGAACAAAATGCAGCCTCAGAACCCAAGCCCAACCATAACAAGTGCAGAGGACACTAAAAGAACAAATTGAGAATCACAGAGATGAAAGCAATGAATCAAAGGCTTCTGAAATAAAGAAACAGCTGCACAAATGTATAGAGGACCTCAGATTGGAAAATAAAAAAAAAAGAAATACCACACTGAATAACATCTGCACTAAAGAATCAAATGCAGAAACATATGGTGGAAACCCAGTGCCCACACAGAACAAGTGGGGAGGACACTACCTCAGCTCAAATGCAAGAATTAATAACATCCATAGTAAATAAGCAACAGCAGAAAGATATAGAGGAAATCAGAGCACAATTCTTTTCTAAAATAAAACAAAGAACTCTCAGAACTCATAGTAGATGAAGTAAAGAAGAAACTACAGAAAAATAGGGAGGAAACACAATCTGAAAAAAACACTGCAGTAAAAGGATTTATAACTGCTTCTAAAGAAGATATTGTTAAAAAAAATAGAGGAGATTAGAAAAATGACGGAATCCGTGAATGAGCAATACAGGAAAAAATAGATCGCATGAAGCAGAGTCAAAGGGATATAGAGAAAATTAAATCTCAATCAAAGCTTGTAAAACCGTTAAAGTGAATATGAAGACAGAGTTTCAGATCTTGAAGATGCTGGTGCAGATAGTGAAAAGGGAAGAAAGGATCTCTTAAAAACAACGAGGATGCAGGAAAGAATAATCCATCACCTGCAACATGATGCAAAGATGAACAACGTGAGATTAATAGGCACCAATGAGAAAGAAGGAGTCAATACAAATGACATTGAAAAAATATGGGCAGAAGTAATAGCAGAAAACTTCCCAAATATGAGGAAACAACCTGACATTCAGGCGACTGAAGCACACAGAACGCCAAAGAACCTCAACACAATGAAAAACACACCAAGACATATGATAGTCAAGATCCCAGAAATTCAGCACAAGAATAATCTACTGAAAGCTACTAGAGAAAAGAAGCAGATCACATTCAGAGGAAAACCCATCAAAATTATGGCCGACATCTCTTCCCAAACAATTCAGGCAAGAAGAGCATGGAGCAGAGTACTTCAGGTCCTCTATGAAAACAAATTCCAGCGCAGACTACTATACCCTGCAAAACTCTCTTCCAAGTTTGATGGAGAAGTGAAATACTTTCATAACAAAGAACAGCTAAAGAATTTTGTGATAACAAAGCAAACCTTACACAGGATACTGAAAGATGTTCTAGAGAGAGACAAAAACATTAGAATTCCACGAGTGACATCGGAAGCAACCAACTAAATGGGGTAAGAAATTAAACACAGGAGAAAAAGGAGTAAACGATAACAGGTAAATAGCATGGCAAACGTAAGTCAATACATCCCAATTATAACCATCAACTTAAATGGACTCAATTCACCAATTAAGAGACATAGACTGGCACAGTGGATTAGGAAACAAAATCCAACAATATGCTGTATACAAGAAACACATTTAACTCATAAAGACATTCACAGGCTGAAAGTCAAAGGATGGAATACAGTACTACATGCCCCAGCACCTAAGAAAAAAGCAGGGGTAGCAATTCTGTTCTCAGACAGTCTCAACATCAAACCAACAATGATCAAGGGAAATGAAGAAGGCCAATATGTACTGGTTAGGGGAAAAATTCAAGAGGAAGAGGTAACACTCATAAATATGTATGCACCAAACACGGGAGCACCAACTATAAAAAGCAAATCTTAATGGACATGAAAATTCTAATATCCAATACCACAAATTTCACAGGAGACATTAACACACCCTTATCTCCAAAAGTAGATCAACCAGACAAAAACTTAACAAAGAAATAACAGAGCTGAACCACAGTTTGAAACAAATGGACTTGGTGGACATACACAGAGTATTCCACAAAAACACATCTGAATACACATTGTCTCAGGTGCACATGGGTCATTTTCTAAAATAGACCACATACTTGTCCATAGATCATGCTTAAGTATATGCAAGAAAACAGAAATTATCCCATGCACATTATCTGACCACAGTGCAATGAAACTGGAAATAAATGACAAAAGAAACCAGAAAAAAACTTTAAATACATGGAAATTAAATGACACCCTACTCAGCAACCAATGGGTCACAGATGAAATTAAACAAGAAATTCAACAATATCTACAATTCAATGAAAATTCAAGCACAACTTATCGGAATTTATGGGATACAATGAAAGCAGTTCTCAGAGGGAAATTCATAGCTGTGAACTCACACATTAGGAAAACAGAACGGGAAAAATAACTACCTTAATGCTGCACCTTCAACAACTAGAAAAGGAAGAGCAAGCCAAACCCAGAGCCCAAAGACCGGAGAAAATCATAAAGATTAGAGCACAAATTAATTCAAATGAGATGAAGAAAAAAATTAAAATAGCAAAAAGCTAGTTCTTTGAAAGATTAAATAAAATTGATAAGCCCCGAGCTAACCACATCAAACAGAGGAAAGAAAAAATTCAAATACAAGCAATAAGGAATTAAAAGGGTGTAATTACCACACACAGAGTGGAAATTCAGAAGATTATCACTAGCTACTTTGAGAATCTTCACTCTCACAGAATAGAAGACACTGAAGAAATGGTCAGATTCCTAGAAAGGTCCAAATTACCACAACTGAATTGACAAGATATAACCACTCTCAATAGCCAAATAAAAGCCAATAAAATACAAGATGTAATTAAAAACCTCCCGGCAAGGAAAAGTCCGGGTCCGGATGGATTCACAGCTGAATTCTACAAGACATTTACAGAAGATATAGTCCCTATACTTCTCAAAATCTTCCTTGAAATTCAAAAGGAAGCAATCCTCTCAAAATCATTCCTGGAGGCAAGTATTATATTGATATCAAAACCAGGGAAAGACGCAACTAAGAAAGAGAACTACAGGCCAATCTCCCTCGTGAACATAGATGCCAAAATCCTCAATAAAATACTAGCAAATAGAATAAACCAAATCATCAAGAAAATCATACACGATGACCACGTAGGATTCATCTCAGGGAATCAAGGATGGTTCAATATTCGAAAATCTATCAATGTATTACACTATATCAATAGAGCAAAAACTAAAAACCACAACATCACATCCATTGATGCAGAAAAGGATTTTGACAAAGTCCAACACTCATTCATGTTCAAAGTCCTACAGAAAATTGGAATAGATGGCCTCTACTTCAATCTGGTAAAAGCCATTTATGAAAACGCAACAGCTGACATAATCCTAAGTGGGGAAAACCTGAAATCATTTACTCTTAGATCAGGTACAAGACAAAGATATCCTCTATCACCCGTGCTATTCAATAGACTTCTGAAATCATTACCTACAGCCATTAAACAAGAGAAAGAAATAAAAGGTATAAGAATAGGCAAAGAAAAAGTTAAATTACCTTTATTTGCAGATGACATGATACATTATTTAGAAGACCCAAAAAACTCCACCAAGAAGCTACTAGAATTAATACAGAAATTCAGTAGCATAGCAGGTTATAAAGTCAATACCAAAAAGTCAATAGCATTCCTCTACACAGACAACGAACACACTGAGAGGGAAATTATAGAAACAA
>NW_004524930.1:977219-977863 GCF_000260255.1 Octodon degus
GCAAAGAGTTCATGGACAGAAATCAAATCGCACGGGTAACAGTTGAAGAATTAACAACTGGGACCTGCTCTTCCTGAGAAATCTTTTCATGTCAAAAGAAATTACCAACAAAGTGAAAAGGCAACCCACAAATTTGGAAAAAACTCATGACAAATAAGTACTCAGACAAAGGTCTGCTTTCTAGAATCTGTAAAGAACTAAAAAACACTAGGGCCCCAAAATTTAAAGACCCATTCCAGAAATGGGCATTTGAGATGAATACACGCTTCTCAGAGGAAGAAATTAAAGAAGCGAATAAGTATATGAAAAAATGCTCCACATCGCTAGCCATTCGTGAAATGCACATTAAAACCACACTGAGATATCATCTCACTCCAGAAAGAATGGTTATCATAAAGAAATCACCCAACAAGAAATGTTGGAGAGGCTGTGGGGGAAAAGGAACCCTTCTCCACTGCTGGTGGGAATGTAGACTGGTGCAATGGTGATGGAAATCAGTATGGAGACTCCTTAGAAAAGTTGGTCTGGATGTCCCCTTTAAACCAGCTGTTCCTCTACTGGGAATTTTCCCAGAGGATCTGAAAACATCATATCATAGGGATATATGTGTGCCTATGTTTATAGGAGCACAATTTGTGATAGCC
>NW_004524930.1:978464-979026 GCF_000260255.1 Octodon degus
TGGTATTCTCAATATGGGCTGCTTGTCATGACATGCCAGTTACTGCTAAGATGTCTCTCGGGTAGGTGGATGTTCAAGAAGAACAGGGTGGGACTGTCTTGTTTCATGGTTGTATATGGTGAGATTTTTGGGCTCATGTGCAAACATGAGAAGCATATAATTCTTTATCCTATTTTTAAAATACAATCTAATTTTTAAATATTTTATCATGTTATATAGAGACTTAAAGTTCATCATATCAATACTTGATGAAAAATACCTGCTCCTTATTATGCCTAAGATGTTTGAAATGCAGAGATATAGTGAGTTTAAGCTTAATAGCCTAAATCATTTGATAATAACAATAAGCTTGTCTTCTGGATAGTCAACAACCTAAGTTTGCAGACCAAAATTAGAGAAAAAGGAGGGCTACAAGGAAAGCCAACATTTTGGCCCTAACATTCTAAGGTCAATTGAGACTCAGGACATATGAGAACTTGCACTGTGATGTCATGCACCTCGGTAGTGTCCCAAATTTTCTGATCAAGAAGATTATGGGGCCAAAGAGGAAAGTGATCGATGA
>NW_004524930.1:981354-981915 GCF_000260255.1 Octodon degus
CATGTAATAGTCAAGATCCCAGAAATTCAGCACAAGAATAATCTACTGAAAGCTACTAGAGAAAAGAAGCAGATCACATTCAGAGGAAAACCCATGAGAATTGCGGCCGACTTCTCTTCACAAACCATGCAGGCAAGAAGAGCATGGAGCAGAGTACTCCAGGTCCTCTATGAAAACAAATTCCAGTCAAGACTACTGTACCGTACAAAACTCTCTTTCAAGTTTGATGGAGAAGTGAAATACTTCCATGACAAAGAACAGCTAAAAAAATTTACGATGACAAAGCCAACCTTACACAGGCTAGTGAAAGATGTTCTAGAGAGGGACCAAAACGATCAGAACTCCACGAATGACATCAGAAGCAACCAACTAAATAGGGTAAGCATTTAAACACAGGAGAGAAAGGAGTAAACAATAACAGGTAATAACATGGCAACCGTAAGTCAATACATCTCAATTCTAACCATCAATGTAAATGAACTCAATTCGCCAAGTAAGAGAAATAGACTGGCACAGTGGATTAGGAAACAAAATCCAACAATATGCTGTATACAAGAAACA
>NW_004524930.1:988668-991874 GCF_000260255.1 Octodon degus
CTAAAAAAAATCCTGTGTTCTGTTTCTCTTGACCAGAAAAATCTATGATGAATTTAATAGTATTCTTCCAATCCATTTTGAGCTAAAACCTTCACATGCACAAATGAGCACTTCAGCATACATAACTAGAGATAAATAATATTGGTGTTTAGTGAAGTTTAATTAATTTCATCATACTTCATACATCATTTTTAACTTACCTTTTTATACACTATTTTTTCAGACTTCTTTCTACTGGTATATAGAAATATAGTTTATTTTTAACTATGATATAGAAATCCAATACATCTCTCATATTTTACTGACACATTCATCAGACATAACAAGGGAACAGGTATTTTCCATCAAGTATTGACATGTTGAACTTTAAATACCTACAGAATGTGAAGAAAAAAATAAAAAATAAAAAATATTTTTAAAATAGGAATAAACAATTACATGTTTTTACACAGAAATTTATAAATCTAACTATAGACAGCATTGCAGCAGGGCAGTCCTATGACATTTTTTTCTTGTCTCTTGTTTTCATTTGTTAACCTATTTTTTAAATAAACATTTACTTGAGAGACAGTATAGCAGTAATTGACATGACATTAGAAGCAGTACATATTTAGAAGACCAGAATGACAGGCATTCCAAGCATGGTCCTAGTATTGCACATTGCTATCTTCAGTGCAGTTCCTTAGTTCACAGGTATCAGCACATATAGTTAGTAAGGATGAGAATCCTACCAATTAACTGCTAGTTTCACAAAACCTGCTGAAGATTCTCAGGATCATTGCACTACTCATCTTGTGCATATAAATGTATTCTTTTGCCCCGTCATGTTTCCTAGCTTTTCTCCTTTCCCTCTCTTTGTTATTTAATTCTTAAGTTCTCACTTTCCTTTGAATTGTGTTATAACATTCTATTTTTATTACTTGAGTTCTTACACTAGGGAGATTTTATGATATTTACACATGTGGGTCTGGTTTATTTCACTTATGAGTATATCTTCAAGTGGCATCCACTTATATATGAAGGTTTTGAGTTTGTCATTCTTTATAGCTGAGTAATACTCCATTGTATAAAAATACCACATTTTTTTCATCCATTCCTCAGGTGACTGGAATTTTGGTTACTTCCAAGATTTGGTTGTCACAAATTGTGCTGCTATAAACATAAGTGCATATATATCACTGTGATATGATGTTTTTAGCATTTTTTATCTTTTCAGTTGTCAGGGTATAAATGAGTGGATTTAACGTAAGTGTCAGGATCCCAAAAAGTACTGCCATGCTCTTGTTTATGGATAAAGTAGATGATGGATTCATACAGCAGAATATATAGGGCACAAAGAAAAAGACAACCACTGTGAAGTGGGCGCTGCAAATATGGAGGGCTTTGCATCTCCCTCTGCACTGTGGAACACCAAGGGGTGCCGGATGACAATGTCAGCAAAGAGAACATGACAAAGTTCAGCAGGCAGATCACACCATTATTTGCTACTACTAGCAGGCCAGTGATATAGGTTTTGCTGCAGGTGAGCTGCAGCAGAGGGTACAAGTCACAAACAAACTTATGGATCACATTGGGCCCATTCATGGGCAACAGAAGGCCCCATAGGAGCTAACTGAATGAATGCAAGAAGTCCTCCAGTGAAGTCACCAGCAGCAGCAGCAGCACAGTGCAGAAGTTCCTGGTCATGATGGTCTCATAGTGCAGTGGCTTGCAGATGGCCATGTAGTGGTTATAGCCCCATCATAGTGAGCAGAATAATAATTTCAACACCTGCCAAAATATGGGTTCCAATGAGTTAAGCCATGGATCCCTCATAAGAGATTATTGTACCTTCATTCAGGGAGCTAGCATTTTGATAGAAAGAGTAACAGTTGTCAATACAGGATAAATTGGTCAGGAAAAAATACACAGGGAAAACTAACATGCTCTGATATCATAGTCCCAAGAGAAAAAACAGGCAAAATTGATTTGGTTGCCATCTTGGCAAAAGCTCTTCACAGTAATTCTCAGGGAACTGAGAATTGAGAGCACGCCCAAGTCTTTCCATTTATGTAACATCCACTATGATTTTCCTGAAACCACACATATAAGTGTTTATAAGGACAGGCTTCTGACCATCAGCATAAACAGCCACAGGTTGATGAAGGTGCTAGGTCCTAAATTTCGCTGTCTGCTTAAAGACTTCAAGCAGTCAAAGAGTTATCTTCAGGCTGAGCCAATGTACTTAGAAAAGAGTTTAAAATAGCTCAGTTCAGCACCATGTCATTCCAAGGCAATTTTCATTTCTTACAGATTTCATGGAGTTCTGAGCTCATAATTCCTCTACTTTCATATAGTTTGCCATTTGGAAGATCTTGAATCTGGTTAGATCTCTGATAAGAAATGCTTTTTATGCTATGCTTTCCTGGTCATTTCATCTGGCACAACTACAGGAAAATGCCTTGGAAAGAGATGTTCTCCAATTATTATTGTATTTTTTCTCTACAGATTTGAAAACTAATGCTGTGAAGCTGTCATTTAAGAATTCATTTTCTTAGAAGGAATGTTCAAGCTTCACACTTAAATAACTGTGTGACCTATAGAGGAAAGTAAACGCAACCCATAAACTCAGCTTCATTTAGGTAACCTCTATTCACAATCAGTAAATGAGGCAAAGAAATAGTATTCTCAAGCTATACACAGATCCCCATATACAGCAAGAGTTAGGGATAGTCAGGGAATACAAGTTCCATGTGAACCATTCTTAAAATAAGATGATTGTTATGGAAGGATTCTGTGGTTTCCAAACATAGTCAAAGAGGTGAGTACAATCTCATGCATATGAATTATATAGAACAATGGGCTTCATCTGGACATGTGCATGTAGGTCCACAGCATACTTTATCACTTCCACATCTTGTTTTCCTTCTTCCCTAATTCTTCAAGAACACACTACTGTCTTTGGTTTACAAATGAACTGGATTTATAAGGTGTTTCTGCTTTCATGGATTTCTATGACTTATGAGCAAAACACTCAGTCTCAGAATATTGTGTAACCAGGTCCAATAATAATATAAGCTTGGTCTTTTGTGTTCTTTTATTAGATATTTAGATATGGATATACAGCATTTAGGGCAATTTTGATCATTATCTAAAAGCTAATTTGAGTTTTCTATGTTTTGTATTTTCCACTCATGTTATATAGAAATAATCTTTTCACATTAGTT
>NW_004524930.1:991974-1005497 GCF_000260255.1 Octodon degus
ATGTATGCAGTGTATTATTTGTTGAAACTGTACTTCCGATTTGATTTGAAACTGTCTCATTGCTATCTGTTTATCAATAAAACTTTGAAAAAAAATAAAAAATGTGACCTACACAGAAATTATATTATTCAGTCTTTCTTATGTTTTGGTATCAGTATAATACTTGACCCCAGTAATTATTGTGAGAATATTGCTTCCCTTTCAATTTCATTGAGTAGTTTGAGGAGCATTGGGAGTAAATCTTCTCTACTCTAAGTTTCTTGTAGAAATCAACCATGGATCCATCAGGACCTGGGACTTTCTTAGTTGGTAAATTTTTATTCTATTTTCAATTTCATTGGCTGATATTGGATTATAAAGAGTTTTTATACCTTCTTGATTCAATTTTGTTAATTTGTACCTATCTAGGAATCTGTTCATTTTGTTTGTGTGTGTATTTCATTCTGTGAGAGTCAAGATTTTTCAAGATATGAAACAATGGCAAACATCAAGAAGTCAGCCAATAACAAATGCTGAAGAGTCTTTGGAGAAAAAGGAACCCTTCTGCACTGTTTGTGGGAGAGCAGAGTGTTACACCTACCATGGAAATCAGTGTGAAGATTCCTTCAAAGGCTACTATTGGATATCCCATTCAAGCCAACTAGTCCTTTCCTGAGTATTTTTCCAGAATAACTGTAAACCTCATACCACAGCGATATATGTGCACCCATGTTTATAACAGTTCAATTTGTCATTGAACTAAATCCTGGAAACAACCCAGACACACATCAACTGAATAATGGGTAAAGAAGATGTGGTATTTTTACACAATGGAGTATTATTCAGCTATGAAACAATATAAATTTGAGTCTTTTCTCAGTGAATGGATGGAACTAGAGAACATACTCTTAAGTGAGATAAATCAGACCCGCGTATACAAACATCATATTGTCTCCTTAGTGGGAGAACCTAAAAGAGAAAACTGGAATCTAAAGGGTACAGTGGATACTGGGAAAGGTAAATGAATCTATTCAAAATGAAAGAGTTACTGAGTTGATAATAAAGACAGAAGAGGGTGTTAGGGGAAAAGATTTATCTATGTATGTAAGCCGGATGGTTTGGACAATTGTACTGTGTATTTCTGCCATGAAAAGAAGCAGTTAATGCTTTAATTTGTTTTGTCTCCTTTTTTCAGTTGCTTATACTGTTTCTCTTCTTAATTTCTTGTACATTTCTTTCCTTTTTTCTTTCTTCTTCCAATTTTACATGCATATATCTGGTAATACAAATAACTGGTTGGAAGACAAAGTTATGTATTACAACAAATACAGTGAAATTCATATTACATTCATAAGTGGAAAAAAAAGATAGCTACTGATGATATGAATTTCCACACCATCTATAGTAATTTCACCCTTTTCAATCCTTCTTCTTCAATTTGAGTTTTTCTTTCCTTTTTTTAATGAGGTTTCCTAGGATTTTATGAATTTTGTTTAATCTTTCAAGGAAACAACTTTTGGAATCATTATTCTTTGTATTTTCTTCAAGTCAATTGCATAAGTTTCTGCTCTACTCTATAATTTCCTCCTATCTTTGGGCTTTTGGCTTGGTTTCCTCTTTTTCTAGAAGCTTGAAGTACAACATTAGGGTATTTATTTGTTCTCACTCTGTTTTCCTAATATCTTTTTGCTACTATAAATTTCCCTCCGAGAACAGCTTTCATTGCATCCCACAAATACAGGTAAGTGTTTGAATTTTAGTTGGATTGTAGATATTGTTTAAGTTCTCATTTTAGTTTTATCTTTAATCCATTGCTAGGAGGGTGTCATTTAATTTTCACATTTTTATGGGGGTTTTCTGGGGTTTTGTTTCTAATTTCCAGTTTCATTACACTGTGTTATCATAATATGCATGGAATAATTTCTGTTTTCTTGTGTAAGAAAATATACCTTTTTTACTTAAACATGATCTGTGGACTAGTAGGTTGTCCGTTTTAAAGACCATCCCATGCAACTGAAGAGAATGTGTATTGAGATGTTGATGGGTGAGACATTCTCTAAATGTCTGCTAAGTCCATGTGTTCAAAGGTTTCGTTCAGTTCTGCCTCTTTGCTAATTTTTTGTCTGCCTGAGCTATATTTTTGAGATAAGGGTTGTTAAAGGCCCCTGATTAGTTGTATTACTTTAGATCTCCAATAACAGCATGCTGCACTGGCCCCACCCCTGGGCACATTGAGCAGAGACTGAGTCTAGGCATGGTGGCACACACCTATAATCCCAGTGCTTGGGAGGATGGAAAAATGAGGATCACTAAGTCTGAGCTATAGAGTAAGACCCTGTACCCAATACAAAATTTTCAAAACAAATTGTTTTATGTTATTAGATCGTTCATGTCCATTGAAATTTGTCTCACATAATCGGGTGGTCCCATATTAGTGCATACATATTTATGACTGTTATCTGTTCCTCTTGAAGTGTTTCCCTAAAAAGTATGCAGTGACTTTCTTTACCTCATTTGATCATGCTTGGTTTGAAGTTTAGATTGTCTGCAAAAACAATAGCTAACCCTGTTTGTTTGTTTGTTTGTTTGTTTGTTTTTTCTGAGCTCCTGGAGCATGTAGTATTGTTTTCCATCCTTTGAGTTTCAGCCTATGGATTTTTTTATGAGTTCAATGTGTTTCTTGAATACAGCATTTTTTTTCATTTTAATAAGAAAAAAATAACAATGAAAGAATTTCAAAACACGTTAGCGAGACAGTTACAATAATTAACATATTGCATATTGTTGTCTTCATAGGAATACAGTATATTTTTGAATTTTGTTTCTTGATCCACTCTGCTAATCTATTTCTTTTAATTGGTGAATTGATGCCATTAACTCTGGTGGCTATGATTGATCTCTATTGGCTTATCTTTCTCATGTCATTTTCCTGTCATTGGTTTCCTACATTTTTCCTATGTTTAACTGTTTGCCTTGTTTGATGGGTTCTTTTTGTTGTCACTCTTGAAGCTGTGGTCATTTTGATCCTTTTTCAGAATGTCTTATAGTACTCTGTTCAGTATTGCTTTGATCTTCATATATTTCTTTGGTTGTTCTTTGTCATGGAAGTATTTTACCTCTCCATTAAACTTGAGAGATTTTTGCAGGGTATATCAGTCTTTCTTGGAATTTGTTTTCTTGTATGACTTGAAATATTTCACTTCATAATTTTTTTAATGCATTTGGTACAGGGTCTCTCTATGCATCTCAAACACAGTACTCTTCCAGTTTTCGGCCTCCCCCGTGCTGGGATTGCAGGGTGCACCACCATGCCTGGCCTCTGGCTCTGCACACTC
This sequence comes from Octodon degus, assembly GCF_000260255.1. Classification (NCBI taxonomy): domain Eukaryota; kingdom Metazoa; phylum Chordata; class Mammalia; order Rodentia; family Octodontidae; genus Octodon; species Octodon degus. Next base: position 995,289 of record NW_004524930.1, read on the forward strand.
AGGGTCAGTGTTGGCATTGCCTGTGGTGCCAAGGATTGAAGTCGGGTCCTTGTGCTTGCCTAAGCAAGCACTCAGCCAGCTGAGCTATCTTGCAAGTCCTTCTATGAGCCTCTTAACTTGATGGGTTTTGATGAGAAATCTGCTGTTATTATGATGTATTTTTCTTTAAATGTTATCTGCTTCTTTTGTCTCACAGCTTTTATGATGTTATTGTGCTGAAGTTCTAGGATCTTATTATATCTCTGGGCATAGATTTAATGGGTTGATATTATTTGGCATTCTATATTCCTTAGTGACCTGAATGTCAGAATGTTTCCTCATCTTTGTGAAATTTTCTGCTATTACGTCTCTGCCTATATTCTTTTTATGTCACTGGGGTTGGCTTCTTCTTTCTCATTAATGTGTATTATTCATATGTTGTCCATCTTTGCATCATCTTGCAGCCGTTGAATTATTACTTCCTGGATATTTGTTGTTTTTAAGAGATTTTTCCTCTCCTGTCACTGGCTGCAATGTTGTCTTCAAAGTCTAAAAGTCTCTCTTTACTTTTATTCAAACAGTTTTGCCAAATATTAATGGAGTTTTAAATTTCCTTCATATCTTTGAATATGCTTCATGAATTCTATTTCTTTTCTATATTGTTAATTCAAGGTTTCTATTGTTTTTCTATGCCTTTCTATTTTTTATCAGTGTCTTCTTTAGAAACACTTAGTAATTCTTTTGTTATAGCTTTCATTTTTTTTACCTGGGATATTACTACTTTTTTAAATATTAAATCCATGTGCATTTATTTATAGGTCTTAATACAGCAAAATGTAAATGAAAATTGAGAGCACTTCTCATTAGGCAAGTAACTTTAAAATTTAGTTTGAAGTAAGAAAAAATGGAGTTTCTCCAGACAACATATTTGTATAAAATTTATCTTAACTTTATGGTTTATGCTCTAAGAGTACATTTTATAAAGATCATCAAGAGGGCTCCTTTTATATTTCAATTGAAATGAACATGATAAGTAGAAGTGAATAACTTTCTTTATGTAGTAGCAAAGAGAATCAATAGTCCTTTCTCCAAACTTGGATTTAGCTTCCTCCCAACTTGGATTCACCATAAACACGATCCACAAATGATACTGGAACCTCATCAATAGTATAATTCAATTGCTTTGCTTGAACAATCATCTTCATCTGGAAGACATACCCTTGAATTTTTCTATAAACTTCTATAGAACTTCTCTTTTGTATAATCTGAAGCTTTCTGTTAAATCAGATGCTCCTGGTCTCAAAAGAATCTGAGTTATAAAATCGGCCCCATGGCTGATGATGTTTATTTTCAAATCCAGCCATATACACCTCCATTCCCTTTGTAGAGAGTTCCAGAGACAATATCAAAATTACTCTCCCTTTGCTTTATAATGAATTCCGGAATAAACTTTGGGTGGTGTGAGAGATCAGCATCCATAATAATTATGTAGTTTCTTGTGGCATGCTTCATTCCATGAATATATGCAGTTCAATTTTATCTGATCCATAGATCTTTTCCAACTGTTCAGCAGCATTCCTTTTTCTATCTGGGTTTCCATCATCTCTCGGAGAAGGCCTCTCACCAGCAGCCACATGATGAGAGGCAGGTTCTTTCACTCGTTGTAAGTAAGTAAAAGCACCGAATACTTGTCCCAGGGCAGGGAGTGGCCCTCCGGATCTGGGGGAGACCCAGCTGGCGCTTGACTCGCCATCATGGCAGCCATGGCAGAACTGCCCTGGGAGATTATTTCTGATCTGATTTCCTTACATACTTCTGCAGTTCTTTCTTTTCTTCACTTGCTACCATTTCAGAGATTTAAGGTGTATGGCTTTCAATTTCTTCTATGTTAGCTTCTCCTAGATTTCTTCAGGGTAGGCTCAGGGCCGGAGATTGCATTTTGCTCCTTCATTTTGTCATTTTCTATTTTAGAGAAAATTCCTTATTTTGATTTCCCTGGTACTTTTTTGTTAAAATTTGACTGTAGGTAGCTCTATCACTACAATCAAAGTCTCTCTGTAAAGAGTCTGCTTGTCAGGTATCTCTTCTGTGTTAGAGACTTGTTTTGTTGTGTGCCAGATTTCTCTCTCTCTCTCTCTCTCTCTCTCTCTCTCTCTCTCCCCTACATTTAATGCATTTGATACAAGGTCTCACTATGCAGCTCAGACTCATAGTGATCCTCCTATTTTCAGCTTCCCCAGCGCTAGGATTACAGGCGTGTGCCACCACGCCGACTTGGTCTACAACTCAGCATGCCTTTTTTTTTGAGGGGGGGCAATGCAGCATGTGGGACCAGGGACCAAAACCTGGTCCCTGTGCTTGCCAAATCAGGAGCTTAGTCCACTTAGCTATCTCGCCAGACCATTGCCTTCTCTCTTGAGAATGTGATATTGGTTTCCATTTGACACGATTCTCTGTCCTTTGATATAAGGTTTTGGTAACTTTGTTACCCAAGTGCCCCCCAATGTGATTACATGTGGTTAAACCACATTGTATCTGACTTACAGTGGTGCAATTAGCAATACTAATAACACCAAATGAAATTTGGAAGCTAACAAACTTTGGTAACTAATGGCTTTGTTTTTTTGACTATAGATGAAAGCACAATAGCTATATGACAAAGCAGTTCATAAGTTGGGAATGTATATTTAAATACATTCCCCTGATTTCTGTCTGAGCACCTCCTCTTCACATACTTGGAGTACTCCAGGCACACTAATTCACCTAAGTTACCACCTGCTGCTCTGTTCTGTGAGTATCTTCCCATAGGTCTTAACCTTAGTCTGGGACCCCTGGGCCTAGCAGTATGCCTCAGCTGACTGGAACTGGCCTAAGGCCTCATCCCCTCCTCCCAGAACCATGTTACTGTACTCCACCTGCTGGGCCATGCACCAAGCTCCCCAGCATAGAACGCCAACCACCAGGACACACACTCAAGAACACATTTCTCAACACCACCAAAACACATGACATATAAGAAGACACCTGAATGGCATAGGCCACTGTCCAGCACACATAGGGTCTTTAGTTGGACCCCTGCTACACCCCTGCTACCTTCCAAAAAAAAGTAACTTGGCATGGGCAAAAAATATATATAGAATTTTCCTACCTCAGAATAAGCTACTCAATCAAATTCATATATACTGAAATTAGACTAGTGATTACTAGGGGCTGACAAAGAAACATAAGCTACCATATAATCATTTGCAGACTAAGGTGCAGAAATTTTGGCACAGAAAAAAATGTCAGCAGATAACGGGAATGATTGCTGTTTGACAGTGTGGATGACACTGATCTTAATATTGTTAAAATATTATTTTTATATACATATATAAATGTACACCACAGTTTTTCAAATAACAAGAGGACTTGTAAATAAGGTTGGTGGAAAATTAATGAACATTGAGAACACAAAACGGAAAGCTTTGCATTGCATCATTGGTCCTGGAATCTGGAGTGTCCGTTTGACTCAGAACAAAGGCCAATAGCAGTGGAAACTGATACTTGTGAGGTTGCAGCCAGATCCTCATCTCCTCAGAACTACAGGAAAGAAGACAATAGATGAATCTCATTCCTAGAGAGATTCCCTTCTTTATCGACAGTCACATATATCTATGAACATTTGACTGAGATTACCTGTATTGCTTCTGTTATAAACCATGGGGTCTAATGCTAGGCTTAAGCATTTTCTTTGTGGAGTATAAAGGATGAATTCCAAGAATTAACATTCAGGGTATGGTACCTAAGTAACCATCATAAAAGAACCTGATTATCTCCAGGACTTTTAAATTTCCAGTCTTTTGTACTTGAGATTCTTGTCATCTAAGAACCTGAATCACTTACTAACAAAAATTTCAGTCTCACAAAGGGATCAAACATATCACCTGTATTACAGACAAAACAATAACTCTTCAGAAAAACTATACCACTTTTCCATCATATTTTCAAACAAGTTTATTCTCTCTCTGCCTACAAGCACCCCACATCCTAGGCCAAGTTCAAAAATGTCAGCAAAGGAGCAAAATAAATTAGTTTTTTAAACTATATGATTCAAGTCTTCTAAACTACAGTCCAGAAATATCTCTAACTCCACCTCGACTGCATTTCTAAAATGAACAACTAATGATGTCTGTGGCCACCCAGTGGAAGTTAGAGAAAGACCTTGGCTGTCACATTGGCAAAGATTTCATCAAAGCCAATTACTAACCCTCTGGGAACCTGAAAGGTCAGCACCACGCCTTGCAGTCCAATGAAGCCTTTTTAAACTCTTCAGAATCAATGAAAAAAACCTTGAAAAAAATGCTGCGAGAAGCAACAGCCACAGAGCTGTGGACCAAGGAACGGAAGTCTGGCGAGATGCTGCTCCTGTGCTTGGGTAGTTTTCAGAGGAAATGTACTTGGAAGGGCCCTCAGGAGTTTATGTAAAGATTTTTCTCTCCACATCATTGCTTGGCTTGTAGGAAGCAAAATTTTGGAAGAGAAAAACAATGCTCAACCAAGTGAGTTTTATTCACTTTTATTTCATAGAGTTGAATAAACTGACTTCCTGAATTCTGGTAATTGGGTTTTATTCCCATTATTTTTAATTTTGAATTGAATATAGATCACAGATTTTTGGAAAAAATTATACATGTTTATTCTGAGATTCATTTATACTTTCATAAGAGAGCAAGAAAGTCAATAGAAAATAAAGCCTGAAGCTATCATAGTGTCCTAACTGAAACAACTCATTTTCTTAGCAAATCCAGGATGACAATGAAAACCAAATAAGCTAAAGTGTGCAAATTAGACAATTTCATTCAAGAGATAATGATTTCAATTTCTACTTACCCAATGACCAAGTCCAGAGAAAGATGTGTTCCATGTGTGGGGACAGGAAGAAAGCAATGACCACAGAAGTTCTAGACTAGGTCTCCCTAATCAACCAGAACCAAATCAAAGTACATCAAATTGTTTTTCCAAATTTTTAAGAGATTAATTTGATTTAGCTAAATTGTTTGTCCTAATGTAGTTCTTATCATTGAATTCCTGGCTTGAAATTTAGTGGTTTGCATGGAACTTTATTTGGACTGCACAACAAAAACATTCATAGAAAATGCTGTCAATAATTTGACAAGCTAGATGCTGCAAATAGTGACTGAGGTTATTATAAAACACTGGGGTTAATTATGTCTCTCTAAATATGTTTAATCTCCACACTTAAGTTTGTAAGGCCTTCAACTTACTATATTTCTTAACTTCCATGTTGCCATTAGGAAGTAATAAACTGTGAATTGAACTAAATAATAATTAAACACAAAATCACCCTCTATAGATGGCATGAATCAAAAGAAAACACTTCAGAGATTGGGCCTTACTGAAAATAAAAGTAAATCCCAGTTTTCCTCACAACCACTGAAGTGTAGAAATTCCTAATGCAGACATTTGTATACAGAAATATCTTTGAAAAAAGAAATTTGAAATTATGGGCAGAGATTTGGTGACAGACAGAAGAGTAAAATGTATAAAATACATTCTGTTCTTGGGCAGCATTAAAATTGATTTTCTCTTAAAAGTTGAAGTCTACCCATTTAAATATTTTTGCGCTTTCAATATTTCTACTTATTGAGGACAAAAATAATGTATCATCTTACGTATAGATTATATTCAGAAATGAGAAAATTTATTGTCTTAGCTGGTTCACACTTATGTCTTCACCTTAGGAAACAGAGGACAAACTTGTGTCCCTTTTCATTGCATTGGTAAAAAGTAAGGAACGGAAATTATCTAGAGTTTAATTTTGTATGTGTAAAACCTTCAACAGAAAGTAACATTTATTTAATATGACTAGAACAATATTGTTAATTATGCCAATGAAAATGAGCAAACTTTCATGTTTGTTAGAGCTACAGAACTTAGATATCAATTACGTCAACATTCATTTCTAAGAACACTTTGTTTTATTGTGAAAGTTGTAAAGAATTATCACTAATCCATTGAAATAAATTAGAGAAACCTAATCCCCTATGATTTTTTGAGTATTCATTTTAATGAGAAAAAACAATAAAATAGTAATGAAACAGTTTCAAAACAGGTTAGTAGGACAGGTACAATAATTAATACATTGCATATTATTGTCTTCGTAGTAGCTATTCAGAAGATCAACACATGATATTTTGTCTAAACATTAATACAAACCTTTTTCTCAATAAACAAAAAGAAAGTAGCTGTGTATCTATCTTAACTATCTTCTGTGTGTCAGAGACAGACAGAGAGAGAGAGAGAGAGAGAGAGAGAGAGAGAGAGAGAGAGAGAGAGAGAGAGAGAGAGACCTACAGTGGTTTTCAAAGGAGCAGGCATGCTTCATTGACTGCATATAGCAATACTAAAAAGGAAATGAGGTATTTAAAGAAATGAGATATGTATAATGCAATAATACTGCGATCTTTCTCAGGTGCATCATATGCTCAAAACCTACCATAACTGAGGCAAAGGATGAGAAATGTAACAGAATTCATCCCCTGGGTCTCACCCAAAATCCACAACTGCAGAAACTCTTATTCATTGTGTGTTTCCTGATCTATCTGGCCACAGTGGCAGGTAACACACTCATCTCAGTCACCATTTTCATCAGTCCAGCCCTGGCTTCTCCCATGTACTATTTCCTCTCCTACCTGGCCATCATAGATGGTTTGTACTCCTACTGCATAGCTCCCAAAATGGTCTTGGACTTGGTCTCTGAAAACAGCACCATATCCTTCAATGCCTGCATGACTCAGCTCTTTGCTGAACACTTTTTCGGCGCAGCTGAGATCATCCTGCTCATCACCATGGCCTATGACCGCTACGTGGCCATCTGCAAGCCCTTGCACTATGTGACCCTCATGAGCCGAACTATGTGTGCTTTAATGGTGGGAGCCGCAGCACTCCTAGGATTGGTTCATGGGGGGATACAGGTTTTGTTTATAACCCAGTTACCGTTCTGTGGCCCAAACATCATTGATCACTTTGCATGTGATTTATTCCCAGTCCTGGAGCTGGCTTGCACTGACACTCACAGTCTGGGACCCCTGATCACTGCCAACAGTGGGTCTCTTTGTTTTCTCACTTTTTCTGGGCTGGTTACTTCCTATGTCATCATCCTGCGCTCTCTGAGGACATACAGTTCTGAAGGGCGCCACAAAGCCCTGTCTACCTCTGCCTCCCATGTCATGGTTGTTGTCTTATTTTTTGTGCCTTGTTCATATCTCTACCTGAGACCCATGACCTCCTTTCCCACTGACAAAGTTGTGGCAGTGGTCTTTACCCTCTTAACACCTATGCTGAATCCTTTAATCTACACCCTCAGAAATGAGGAAGTAAAAAAGGCTATGAAGAAGCTCTTGGGTCAAATGATGAAAGGAGATACTGAATAAATCTTGTGATTCATGTAGACTAGAGTTACCTGGTAACTATACAGATTTCATTTCTTCCTTCATGAACAAATTGAGAGTCAATTTTTCTCTCTGCATGAAACTCTTTAATTGACATATAATAATATTTTGGAGTATAAGGTGATAATTCCAAACACATATATAATGTATACTGATCAAATTAGGCAGTGTTTAATAGCTCTTTATTAAGGGAAACTCTATAATCCTGCATTCCAGGGGCCAGGGAGATGGCTCAGTAGACTAGGCACTAGCCTGGAATGTGCAAGGGCCTGAGGTCAATGCCTGGCTCTGCCAAAAAAAATCCTGCATTCTAGTTCTTTATAAAATACACTACATTTTTGTGAACTAGATCCACTATACTGTACTGTAGAATACTAAAACTGTTTCATCTTATTGTCTGCCTATGATCCAGTCTTCCTCGTTTCACTGTTCCATACTCTTTCTAGCTTCTAGTGAACACTTGTGTCCTCTTAGCCTCTATGAGATCAGCTATTCAGGTGTCCACTTAAGGGTAAGAATATGCAAAACTTATACTTCTGAACCTGGCTTATTTTCTTTATCTAATGCTCTTTTATTCCACCTGTGTTGTGACAAAGTTCATGATTTTGTTAATTTTATTAATGAATAGTGTGCTATCATGTATATGTACCATATTTTCTTTATACATAAAGCCTTTTTACTCGTAAAATATAATTATTGTTATTATTATTGTGAGAAAAGTCCCCAAAAGATAAAAAGTACCAAGCACCTGCAAAAGTTACTCTGCTGTCCCTTTTGGAGGTATAAAATAGTTCAACAATATATCTCTGACAACTTTCACACTCTGTGCTGCAGCCAGAAAGAAGCTGTGTTTTAATGCAAAGCAAATGACTATATATGAAAGAATTGTTCGAGACTGGACAAACCTTCCATAGGTGAATTCTTTTGATCTTCCTAATCTAACAGGTTCACAAGTTTTGCTTCCTGCACAGTAGAAAAATTTTCTACTTACAATCACACAGAAAAAGCCCTTTGGCAAACACTCCCACAGTGGTATTTATGCCACTTCTACATTTACATAATTATATATGAAAGAATTGGGACAATAACTAGCTGGAGAAAAAGAAATACAACAGTGTGTCCTATGGAGTTAAGAATAAAGTATCAGAACATTAAAGTTTTTTGTGAGACATGGACAAAGGAACTGCAGGCTGTGACAATGAAAAAGTTGTTAGAGGAAATCCCAACACTATAAGTGTAAGTTAGATAGCTGTGCTTATTATCTTGCCTCCAGCACTATTAACAGTATAAATAAGAATAAGTTGCTTCAATCTCTTCCTGACTCCTCAGCATAAAAGGTCACAATATTGCATACTTTCTTAAGGTTGGATTGCTTAAACTGACACTAAGTGTCAACTAAAAAATTGAGAACTGTATTCCACCACTGGATAAGCTCCAAGGATGTTATAGGGAGATGAGAGATGCCTTGGGCTAAATTTTCTAACAGAGAAATCCAAGAGCAACACTGCTGTCCTGCACTAGCCATGAATCAACAGGATGAGACGTCTGTCCCAAACTCTCTTCACTTCAAAATATGTCCTATGTGCCAACCACGTTTGAGTAGGAGCCACATAACAGTGACTTAACATCTCAATAAGGCTGGTTAGTAGGGGGTTCACATGCACATAAATAGCTGTGTAGTAACCAATGACAAGGACTGTGAGATCCCTGAGCAGCACTGACTGAAAAGCTCTCAAAAACAATGGACCCTCCACCATTTGATACTCTGGAAAAGGAGTAAGACACCAGTGCCCACATCTGAAGGTCGCCCTCTGTATTGTCCTTGTGGTCTTGCTGTATAAAGTCAGTAACATGTCCCACCCAACAATTCCACAGCTGCCTGGGCCTGACATGTCCTGAGTCCTCAGACCTTATTCAGTGCCAGATCTCATACACAATGCCTACAGTGGAACAACAGGTGCTGCACCATAATTCTCTACAAATGTCTACTTTGTGAATCTTCAAAAGTGAACAATTTTTAAAAATTAAAAATCATCATTCAAAAATCTAGCTTCCGAGTGAAACAAAATGAGAAATAAGATAACAGTGGTATTGATAACAAAATGTTGATGGCCATAGTGCTGGTGCTTATGCTGGTGGTGCTGGCGATGATGAGAGTTAATATTTATTAAGCCTTATCTAGGCATTCAGCTGTGTTCTCAAGGAGTAAATTTTGTCTCACACCTCTTTTATTTTATGTGAACTGACAAACCTTAGCTTTTTCTGTAAAGGGAAATTTTTCTGTCATAAATATCTAGGGACACAGGGCGATCATGAGACGAAGACAAAAATAGTACCAGAATTGTTATTCTTTTTTTTAACAATTTCTTTCTTTTTCAAGAGAATAAAGAAGAGTGAAGAAAAACATTAGAAGTGATACAGAATTTCACTAAACAAAATAATAGAATTCAACAATGGTTGCTGCATGGCATGATATTATCTTCAAATTGACATTGTTCCACTGTAGGCATTGTGTACGAGATCTGGCACTGAAAAAGGTCTGAGGACTCAGGACATGTCAGGCCCACGCAGCTGGGGAATCCTTGGGTGGGACATGTTACTGACCTTGTAACATGATATAAACATAAAAAATAGTGGAAAAACATAGAATAAAAATTCTTTTATTTTGAAACAAAAGAAATTTGAACCTGTCGCCTGGTCTAGCTTTCGCACTCTTAATTGGGCGCTCTGTGCGGCACCATGGGGAAGCGGGACAATCGGGTGGCCTACATGAATCCAA